>NC_134487.1:253252124-253324624 GCF_040206685.1 Ascaphus truei | reverse complement strand
ATTGATACTCATTAGTAATATACACAGTTATTTACAAAAATACACTAGATATATATTTTTTTAGATTACACATATAATATTCACATTTGGATCCATACAGTATAACTAACAGGGATTTGATATGGACTGTATGATGCATCCTAAACAGTTTGTGATGCCAGTGGCCTCAGATAAAAATTTTCAGTTTCTTGTGGTCTTTTCTTTTTTTCTGTAAAATATAAAAGAATAATTAAATAGGGAATATAATATGATATATAATATGTATGATGCGTAGTATCATTCTGATTCACTTTTTTGATTGATCAGAATGGTATTGTAATATATACTATTCAGATCTTATATTTCTTCACCTAATTATACCTGTCTTTGTCTCTAGAGCACATTCTTTGACATCTCTAGGACAAACAAAATAAATAAAACAAAACATTTATCTCTTGATTATCTAAACAAATATCTCTGTATAATATTACTATATAAAATAGTAATCTATCCAGTCTTGTCTAATATCAAACAAATCTTATAATGGTCTTCCTATATTAGCCCATATTTTAATGATAAATTAATTATTAATTTAAAATATATAGGTAGTTCAACAAGATAACACACTATTTTAGTTTTTTCGTTTCTCCTTCCACTAGAGATTTTGTCAATGATTATACTTATATTTGATTCATTCACTGTAATTTGCATATATATATGTGTGTGTGTGCATATGTGTGTGTGTGCATATTTATACTACCATGTAAATACTTATATATACATTTATAGTTGTATTGTATATGTCACCACCAAGAGATATAATTATGGGAATCTAATAGTTACTAAATCTTGGTGGTATGAAGCTGCACACGCACACACTAATACGGTTATATATATGTGAGTCATGTTTGTGTGTATATATACATGGTTTATATGTTTATACATTATGTATTTTATATTTTTATAAGGCTTTATTATTTTTGGATGATTATGACATCTGCTTTATTTGGTTGTAATTCATCCAAACACCAGTATGATAATACCAAGAGTTGAGGTCATGTAAATAGTGCACCTAATTAATACACATATGCCTATTTAGCTGAGATCTTATCTGATTGGATCACGTAGATATGTATACCAATGATGTACACCTAGTATCCATCCCCTGATAAAATCACCTAATGTGAAGAAACACGTAGGGTGAACTGCTAGTGAGAGCATTTTGTAGTGTGTAGGCGGTCACTGCAGCAGGAACTCAACCGCAAACGTGAATAGTTAAAATCAGCTTTATTAAACTAGAATGCTGCGCATCACAGAGATCTCTGTGATGCGCAGCATTCTAGTTTAATAAATCTGATTTTAACTATTCACGTTTGCGGTTGAGTTCCTGCTGCAGTGACCGCCTACACACTACAAAATCTTTATTGCAATTCTTGGCGGAGCACGCAGGCCACTACACGGAACTGGGAGCTGGTCTCTACTTCCCTTCCTGATGACTGCGCTTGGATCCGCCCTTTGCACTCGTTCCAGGGTACCCAGGATTGCTGATTTGGCAGTGCAGGTCTCATTCATCCACAGCATAGCTGTCGGCCCTCGGGGATGACGTCACAAACCAGCGCGACGCCCGAGGAGACGGTACCGGCCAGGCACAGGCAGTGAACACACCGGGTCGGTTCAGGGCAGCAGGTGACAGTATCGTGAGTACACGGGAGGGGTAGCTTATGGTTGCCTCTTTCCCTGTCTCTATACCTTTCCCTGTGCAACAGCCCCCCACACAGGTTTTATCTCTCATTCTGCCGCATGCTGCTGTTGTTG
Source organism: Ascaphus truei (assembly GCF_040206685.1). Classification (NCBI taxonomy): domain Eukaryota; kingdom Metazoa; phylum Chordata; class Amphibia; order Anura; family Ascaphidae; genus Ascaphus; species Ascaphus truei. The sequence continues at coordinate 253,322,830 of NC_134487.1, read as the reverse complement.
CCGGTCCCCTCACACAGGATCTTCATGTCTGTGTAGCGGCCTTTCTTGTTCTATATGTGTCTGACATTGCTCATATACACCCAGATTTACTTATTTATTTTTAGAAGCACCGGACTATAGGGGTTCATTCCCCCACAATCACCATTGCTAGTGAGAGCAAGCTGCACCATACCTTTTGAAATCCTGAACTCAAAGACGCTGACGGCTACTTTCTACGATTCCTGCCTTACTCAACCCTGCCCGGAACCCATTGCACATGAGGATTGTTCCCGGAGGACACTAAGTAAGGCTGTATGCTCCCTGAGTTCCTGCTGGACGGTGGTTCAGAAGGGTTTTGATCACATACAGCGGAGAGGCGTGTGAGCAGATTAGCTGAGTTCCAGTTGGTGCATGAGTATTACTCATAATATGCTCTTTATTCTTTATGAGTTTTAAATTGTTGGACTTTTTATTGGGAATATTAAATGTTATTTTTAGACTTATTGCACTAGGATACTAGGATCGGGCGCTTTCTTTTTTTGTTTTTGCACACACATATATATTATATACACGTATATATATACACACATTTTATATATATATATATATCATTAATATCATTGTTATTTTTATCCTCTTTAACGCTACTTAATTTTTGTGTTGTTCCATATATATATGTATATATATATATATATATATATATATATATATATATATATATATATATATATATATATATATATATATACATATATATATATGGAACAACACAAAAATTAAGTAGCGTTAAAGAGGATAAAAATAACAATGATATTAAGTTACATTAATATAATAAAAAATATGAAATTAAATTATTAACCACAATTTAACCTAATAATAACTACAAATCAAATCATAACGTGATAGTGAACACGGTAAAATGTCCAAAATAAATGTTCCACTCAAACAAAAATCCAGAGAGAAAAATAGTCCCAATTGAAGATCCAGGGAGCGTGTTTGCAGCTTTAAAGAGAGTAGTATAGCCAACCACTTTTGAAATGTATGGACAAAAAACAAACAAAAGCGCAAGCTCCATAGCACGTAACAGAATAAAAAATAAGGTACATTTATTTTAAAAATCAGCAACCCATAAGAATGTGCACTTACAGGATTTAAAACAGAACCATTCGTGGGAGAGAAATCGCTTGTGGTCATCTGGGATGGTAGGGGGATTCCCAGATTGGCAGGGTGGATGTAAACAGCCCAGGATCACCACAAACTCCTATCTCGAGTTGGCAGCAAGGTAGAGAGGCATCCGATGCCTGCACGTCATTTTCTCCCTCATGTAGTGGTTGCCAGCACTCAAAAATGCCGCCAGCCAGAGCGCAGGGAAGCCAGGGACCCCAAGTACACAAACAAGAACGCGATGACGTCACAGCCCTACGCGTTTCGTCACACTGCGGCGACTTCATCAGGGGATGTGATTGGTCGAGGACAGCCAATGAAAGAGGCTGATTAAAGTAAACCTACTTTCACATTGATGCTAAGTTTCACCACAAATCGTATCATCTACAAATGCTAAAAATACCAACATTGTAAAACATCTATATTTATGTTGTTCGCACCATACAATGAAAATAGCTAAAACTAAACAATTATTCATATATTAATTCACTAAGACAATAACGTGTTAGAGAAAGCTGTCTCTCTATTACCAATCTAAGATTAATCAAATATGGAAGAAAAAATATACATATATACCAAATCAAATATTAAACCTAAACCTATAATTATAATTACAAAAATAAAGTAATTTAATATTGTAATTAACATATATAATAGTATTAACAACCATATATTCCTACACCATATGAAAAATGGATATTAAAAAGTATAAAAATAAAAAATGTGATAATAAAAATAAATCTATTAATTTCCTTGTGTGGTGGGAACAACATTCACAAAACAATTTTACATTATGGGCCTCATGCACTAAGCGCCGAAAAGCGTTTTATCGCCATTTTCTCGCCAAAAAAGCCTTTCCGATTCAGTAAGAGCCAATAAGTGGCCAAAATCGTCAATTTTTCTTAACGATAAAAAATTATCGGCAGGCGGGTGCCGATAAGACACTTATCGGCACTTTTTGAACTCGGCTGAATTCAGGTAGCCCCGATTTTTCGCTGCTGATCGGCACTGCCGAAATGTGAATTTATCGCCAATCCGTCCCGCCAACTAAAGTTGGCGGGTTGGTGGTGTATAAGCATCGGCAAGGGCGACACTTAGAAAAAATCAGGCCTTTTTCCTGCCTGGGATTGATGCCGGGGGTCTCCGGAGCTGATACCCATTAATACCAGCACCGGAGCCCCCCAGCATGCATCCAAGGCAGGACAAATGCATGTAAAGCCCACTTCATTACCTTAGCGGCTAACCGCTAAGGCAATGAAGGGGTTAACCCACCGTGCCAGGTTTATTGTGGGTAGCGGGGGTGGGTGAAGGGAGTATTTGGCCCTTGGTGGTTGTTTAGGGCTTGCGGAGAGGTTGCGGGTGCACTTAACCCCTTCACGACCGTAGCAGTTAATACCGCTACGGTCATGAAGGGGTTAAGCCCTCCCGCTACCCACCCGCAAGCCCTAAACAACCACCATTGGGGCTAATACCCACTTCACCCACCCTTGCTACCCACAATAAAAAAAATACACACACAACAGCCCCACACTAAATAAATAAATATAAATAAATAAATATATATAAATAAACCTAGCCCTGAGGAAGGTCCGGTTACGAGGATCGAAACGTTGGCGGCCCTGTGTTTCACAATACACACTTTTTGGATATCATCTGTGCGGTGTGCTGTCTTTCGTGGTTATCAGGATCCCCTGGTCACCATAGTACTATATATATATAGTAGTATATACATATAGTAGTATGGTGACCAGGGGATCCTGATAACCAAGAAAGACAGCAAACCGCACAGATGATATCCAAAAAGTGTGTATTGTGAAACACAGGGCCGCCAACGTTTCGATCCTCGTAACATACATATGTATATATACAGTGTTCGCCAATGCTATACATTTACACGCCCGGGGCGTGTAGATTTAACCTCTGGCCGAGTAAATATTGGCCCAAGCAGCACACATGTTTGTTTTTTTAAATTTCCCCTGCTCGCGCTGAAATTTCCCCCGCTCGCGCTGCTGTTTTTCCCGCGCTCGCGCGCGCTGCCCCAGAAAAAAAAAAGCCGGAGGCGGGATTACAGTATGTTGTTGGGGGAGATTACCCTGCCTCCGGCTCTCTGAGCAGTGCCCTCCCTCCTCACAGCAATACTTTCCCTCCTCTCATCGGCGCTTTCACTCCTCCCCTTTCTGGCAGCCAGCCCCTTCCGCGCCTGTCTGCCACAGGCCCCTGCAGGGCCATCTGTCGCCCCCCCCACCATCGGGCCATCCGCCCCCCTCTCCAATCGGGCCATCCACCCCCCCTCCCATCGGGCCATCAACCCCCCCTCCCATAGGGCCATCAGCGCCCTCCCTCCTATTGGGCCGTCCGCGCCCCCCCTCCCATCGGGCCATCCGTGCCCCCCCTCCCATTGGGCCATCCGCCCCCCCAGCCATCCACCCCCCACCTCAAGCGGGCCATCCGCCACCGGGCCCATCATGTTGTACCAGAGCGTACGAAGGTCCCAGGCCAGGTAACGGGTGTGCCCTGGGGGGGAGGTAGGACATCGCCGCAGCTCGTGCTCTTTCTGGGTGCAGTGAGGCTCAGGGCGGCCCTGTCTCATGTGTGGGGGCTGGGAGGCCTCACGATGTCCCTGGGGCGGCCACGGCCTTGTCTCTGTGTGGGGGTTGGGAGGCCTCGCTTGCGGGTTCCCGGGGGGCTGCGCTGATGTAACGCTGCAGTTGCCCAATCACCCACAACTCACCCACCCTCCCCCCAGCCTCCCACTCACTCACCCCCCCACCCACTCACCCCCCCACCCACTCACCCCCCCACTCCCTCCCACCTACTCAACCTCCCACCTACTAACCGACTAACCCTCCCACCTACTCACCTACTCACCCTCCCACCTATTCACCTACTCACCCTCCCACCTACTCACCTACTCACCCTCCCACCTACTCACCTACTCACCCTCCCACCTACTCACCCTCCCACCTATTCACCCTCCCACCTACTCACCCTCCCACCTACTCACCTACTCACCCTCCCACCTACTCACCTACTCACCCTCCCACCTACTCACCCTCCCACCTATTCACCCTCCCACCTACTCAACCTCTCACCTACTAACCGACTAACCCTCCCACCTACTCACCTACTCACCCTCCCACCTATTCACCTACTCACCCTCCCACCTACTCACCTACTCACCCTCCCACCTACTCACCTACTCACCCTCCCACCTACTCACCCTCCCACCTATTCACCCTCCCACCTACTCACCTACTCACCTACTCACCCTCCCACCTACTCACCCTCCCACCTACTCACCCTCCCACCTACTCACCCTCCCACCTACTCACCCTCCCACCTACTCACCTACTCTCCCTCCCAGCTACTCACCCTCCCACCTACTCACCTACTCACCCTCCCACCTACTCACCTACTCACACTCCCACCTACTCACCCTCCCACCTACTCACCCAGTCACCCCCCCCACCCAGTCAACCCCCCACACAGTCACCCACCCACACAGTCACTCCAAGTCACCCCCCACACTGTCACCCCCCAAACCACTACCCAGTCACCCCCCCACCCAGTCACCCCCCACACCCCCACCCAGTCACCACCCCCACCCCTCCACCTTCTCACCCAATCACCCTCCCACCCAGTCACCCTCCCACCCAGTCACCCTCCCACCCAGTCACCCCCCCACCCTCACACCCAGTCACTCTCTCACCCAGTCACCTTCTCACCCCCCACCCTCTCACCCAGTCACCCTCCCACTCTCTCACCCAGTCACCCTCTCACCCAGTTACCCTCTCACCCAGTCACCCTCTCACCCAGTCACCCTCTCACCCAGTCAGCCTCTCACCCAGTCACCTTCTCACCCAGTCACCCTCTCACCCAGTCACCCTCTCACCCTCTCACCCAGTCACCCTACCACCCTCCCACCCAGTCACCCTCCCACCCAGTCACCCTCCCACCCAGTCACCCTCTCACCCAGTCACCCTCTCACCCAGTCACCCTCTCACCCAGTCACCCTCTCACCCAGTCACCCTCTCACCCAGTCACCCTCTCACCGTCTCACACTCCCACCCAGTCACCCTCCCACCCAGTCACCCTCCCACCCAGTCACCCTCCCACCCAGTCACCCTCCCACCCAGTCACCCTCTCACCCAGTCACCCTCTCACCCAGTCACCCTCTCACCCCCCCCCACCCTCTCACCCCCCACCCAGTCACCCAGTCACCCTCCCACCCAGTCACCCTCCCACCCAGTCACCCTCTCACCCAGTCACCCTCTCACCCTGTCACCCTCTCACCCCCCACCCTCTCACCCCCCCCACCCTCTCACCCAGTCACCCTCTCACCCAGTCACCCTCTCAACCAGTCACCCTCTCACCCTATCACCCAGTCACCCTCTCACCCAGTCACCCTCTCACCCAGTCACCCTCTCACCCAGTCACCCTCTCACCCATTCACCCTCTCACCCAGTCACCCTCTCACCCTCCCACCCAGTCACACTCTCACCCTCCCACCCAGTCACCCTCCCCCCACCCCCACACCCTCTCACATAGTCACCCTCCCACCCAGTCACCCTCCCACCCAGTCATCCTCCCACCCAGTCACTCTCCCACCCTCCCACCCAGTCACCCTCTCACCCAGTCACCCTCTCACCCCCCCCCCTCTCACCCAGTCACCCTCCCAACCTCTCACCCAGTCACCCTCTCACCCAGTCACCCTCTCCCCCAGTCACCCTCTCACCCAGTCACCCTCTCACCCAGTCACCCTCTCACCCAGTCACCCTCTCACCCAGTCACCCTCTCACCCTCCCACCTACTCACCCTCCCAACTATTCACCCTCCCACCTACTCACCTACTCACCTACTCACCCTCCCACCTACTCACCCTCTCACCTACTCACCTACTCACCCTCCCACCTACTCACCCTCCCACCTACTCACCCTCCCACCTACTCACCCTCCCACCTACTCACCTACTCTCCCTCCCACCTACTCACCCTCCCACCTACTCACCTACTCACCCTCCCACCTACTCACCTACTCACACTCCCACCTACTCACCCTCCCACCTACTCACCCAGTCACCCCCCCACCCCCCCCACCCAGTCACCCCCAACCCCCCCACCCAGTCACCCCCCACCCCCCACCCAGTCACCACCCCACCCCCCACCCTCTCACCCAGTCACCCTCCCACCCAGTCACCCTCCCACCCTCCCACCCAGTCACCCTCTCACCCAGTCACCCTCTCAACCCCCACCCTCTCACCCAGTCACCCTCCCACCCTCTCACCCAGTCACCCTCTCACCCAGTCACCTTCTCACCCAGTCACCCTCTCACCCAGTCACCTTGTCACCCAGTCACCCTCTCACCCAGTCACCCTCTCACCCAGTCACCCTCTCACCCAGTCACCCTCTCACCCAGTCACACTCTCACCCTCTCACCCAGTCACCCTACCACCCTCCCACCCAGTCACCCTCCCACCCAGTCACCCTCCCACCCAGTCTCCCTCCCACCCAGTCACCCTCTCACCCAGTCACCCTCTCACCCAGTCACCCTCTAACCCAGTCAACCTCTCACCCTCTCACCCTCCCACCCTCCCACCCAGTCACCCTCCCACCCTCTCACCCTCCCACCCAGTCACCCTCCCACCCAGTCACCCTCCCACTCAGTCACCCTCTCACCCAGTCACCCTCTCACCCAGTCACCCTCTCACCCCCCCACCCTCTCACCCCCCCACCCTCTCACCCAGTCACCCTCCCACCCAGTCACCCTCCCACCCAGTCACCCTCTCACCCAGTCACCCTCTCACCCTGTCACCCTCTCACCCTCTCACCCCCCCATCCTCTTACCCCCCACCCTCTCACCCAGTCACCCTCTCACCCAGTCACCTTCTCACCAAGTCACCCTCTCACCCTATCACCCAGTCACCCTCTCACCCAGTCACCCTCTCACCCAGTCACCCTCTCACCCAGTCACCCTCTCACCCAGTCACCCTCTCACCCAGTCACCCTCTCACCCTCCCACCCAGTCACACTCTCATCCTCCCACCCAGTCACCCTCTCACCCTCCCACCCAGTCAACCCCCCAACCCCCACCCAGTCACCCCCCACCCCCCCACCTAGTCACCCTCCCCCCACCCCCCCACCCTCTCACCCAGTCACCCTCCCACCCAGTCACCCTCCCACCCAGTCACCCTCCCACCCAGTCACTCAGTCACCCTCTCACCCAGTCACCCTCTCACCCCCCCACACTCTCACCCAGTCACCCTCCCAACCTCTCACCCAGTCACCCTCTCACCCAGTCACCCTCTCACCCAGTCAGCCTCTCACCCAGTCACCCTCTCACCCAGTCACCCTCTCACCCAGTCACCCTCTCACCCAGTCACCCTCTCACCCAGTCACCCTCTCACCCAGTCATCCTGTCACCCTCTCACCCAGTCACCCTCCCACCCTCCCACCCAGTCACCCTCCCACCCAGTCACCCTCCCACCCAGTCACCCTCCCACCCAGTCACCCTCTCACCCAGTCACCCTCTCACCCAGTCACCCTCTCACCCCCCCACCCTCTCACCCAATCACCCTCTCACCCAGTCACCCTCTCACCCAGTCACCCTCTCACCCAGTCACCCTCTCACCCAGTCACCCTCTCACCCAGTCACCCTCTCACCCTCTCACGCTCCAACCCAGTCAACCACTTACCCTCCCACCCAGTCACCATCTCAACCTCCCACCCAGTCACCCTCCCATCCCCTACTCACACACTCACCCCCTACTTGCACACTCACCCACCCGACTAGTCACACACTCGCTTCTTAGTAGCAATTTACGCCTTTTATTAAAAGTGGGGGTGGGGCTAGGGGCGGGACTAACGGCAGGCTGGGGGCAGGGCTAGGTGGCGAGTAGATTTTTTGGTTGGGCGAGTAGATTTTTGGGTGATTTGTCGAACACTGTGTATATATATATGGGTTTATAGTGTGCTGATTTGTAACTGCTAATACATGTCTTTTTGCTTTATCTGAGTGTTGCTGCTTTTGTGCCTTTTCTTATGGGAAGACAGGGTTTCTATATTGATTTCTATGGAGCATGCACCTTGACTTTACATTTGTTGCTTGGAGTGCTGGCTGCTGCTTTTTGTTATATATATATATATATATATATATATATATATATATATATATATATATATATATATATATATTACCCCAACAACCCCTATACCCCCCTAACATACACATATATGCACATCAATGATACTAGAGGCCGGCGGGGGCCCTCGGGTGTTACCCGCAAGCCTGCAGTATCAATTCTGTGCCCCCCCAATTAATGTCAAAACACATACATACTTATAAAGAAATAACCCCCCCCCCTAACACATACAGTATAGTAATGGGCACAATTACTATTATCCACAAATGGATAATAGTGAATGTGCCCATTTTAAATACATAAAGAACAATAAATACATTAAATACATATAGCACTCACCCTTGTCCGGCTGCCACGATGAAGGCCATCCTCATCTTCATTGTTCCCAGACCCCTCTGATGATGCAAAACATACACAAGAATAAAAGCATCCAATGTAATGTCCCCTAACCCCTTAATCACCATAGCGGTTATTAACCACTACAGGCATTAAGAGGTTAACCCACCCTCACCCACCACTCGAGAGGCCTTCATACCCTCCCCCACTAACCCCCCACCCCATGAGGCCTAACCACCCTCACCCACTACCCAGACGGGAGGCCTACCCACATACCCTTGGGCCCAATACCCCCTCCCCTTATCCCCAGTACACACAATAAAAACAATACACAGCCCCACAATAAACATCAATCTATTTATTAAATACATTACCCACCCCCTGTGCCCCCCCATAAATACATGATTTATTCTTCTAAATACAGGGTTCATACCCCAGGCCCACGTGAGTCCCCGGTGGGCCTGACGGGTCACCTGACAGACCAACATGTTACCAGCAACTTGTTTCATACAGGTTGTGGAGGCCTGTTGGTTGGTCCCCTCTCACCAGGTGGTCTCCGTGGGTCACCGTGGGCCACAATTGGGTCCCCACGGTAGGCCCGCGGATGTCTGGGAGCACCGGGTCAGACCCATAGGTGTCTGCGGGGCCTCGGGTGGTTCCCACGGGGGTCTGGGGACCCACGGGTGGGCACTATGGGTCCGCGGTGCCCCCACAGATGTGAAGCCACCAGTTCTTCCCCGCACACAACGGGTCTGTGGTGCCCCCACAGATTTGAGGCCACCGTTTCTTCCCCACAGACTACGGGTCCGCGGTGCCCCCACAGATTTGGGGCCACCGGTTCTTCCCCGCAGGTGCCCCCCATGGACCCACCAGCCTGATACCCGTGAGATACCGAGGATACCGCAGGTGGTCTCCAGAGTTCTCACGCAGAACCAAAAGGAACAAACCCTGAATGTAAAATAAATAAACCTGACCTATACATTCAATACATCAATCCCCCCCCAACACCTACAGTACAATAATGTGCCAAATAACTATTATCCTGATAGGGATAATAGATTATTTGCCCATTATTAAACACATTAACTAGCATATTAAAATAAATAAAGTACTACTGACCTCATCAATAAGAAGCCCCCATCGCCAGATATCAATTAACCCTTAATCACCTTATCGGATAATAACCGCAAAGGTAATGAAGGGGTTAAGCCACCCTGGCCCGATACACACCCTTCACCCATTCATTTGTACAGTGGCTTCATCATGCAACTATATATATATATATATATATATGCAAGAGAGAAAGAGAGGACCCCGCATCCACAAGACATGTAAACACAGCTAAATACCGACACTGGAAAAATCCAAACTACAGTGATGTGTCGGTGGTGCTATAAGGGCAGTATAATAGATTGAGAGAGAGAAAAAGGCCCTAAATAAAGCACTCTAGTATTTGTATCAGTACAAATCACATAAGGTTTATTAATGTATTGTCACAGAACAAAAATAGTTAAAACAAAGCACAGAAATGTTTAAAATACAGCATGGATCCCCTGTTCATTACAAAGCTAAACAACTCCCTCAAAGAAGATGCCCAAAATACACTCAGATAGTATTCTGAAACACCTGACAAAATAAACCTGGTGTGACACCCAACAGACTAAATAGTCACGGCTAGGGCTATATAATCATCTGCAAAAGGTCAGATATGCCTACTAACCCCTGCAGTGTATGGTTTGTCTGAGGCGACAAAAAGTAGCAGGTAAGTGACAGCAGAGATACACAGATTAAAGCCTGCAAAGCACATATAAGCCTATAGCTAGAGAGAGTGATACATCACCTATGGTCAGGTACAGTGTGGTCGGTACATTCAGGGGGGAACAAGGAGGGATGTTAGAGCATAGTAATGTGACCCAGAGAGGGGACAAACCAGGGGATCCTGCCTGCTGGACCTGCTCCTACGCGTTTCGGCACACAGCCTTCTACTGGGAGTGGTGATGTAAGCAGGGTAACATGCAGGTTTAAAAAGGGAACTAATTGGGCTAGTGGGTGTAATCACCTGGCAAAAATCAGACTGACATAGATTATGCAGAGGACAAACAGGTGTGGGCTAAGAGTGAGGCTAATAGAGTCAGAGATGGTCATAGGTTATCAGCCAATGAAAAATTCTTATTGTGGGTGCACTCACACTCCTCCAAAATAGTCAATAATTACATGAATACCTGCTGGTGAGTCCAATATGTGGCAGTAGCAGAAAGCTTATCCTCAGGCTGTAGCACATAATGTACCTCAGGGCCACAGATGTAATGAATTAACTATAATGGCATAATGTGTTTAAGGGCAGAAAACGGGCCTCCCATATGTCACTGCGCATGTCCGTGACGTCATAACGTCGCGTCTGGTAAGGCAGGACGCCCTGAGCTTAGTAATGGGCACTAGTGAGGCAGAAAGTGTCTATGGGCAGTTCACTGCGCATGCGCGGCTCTGTGTCTGGTGTGTCCGTGTATTAGGCAGGCTAAATAAGCCCTGCATCGCGTCTCGATGCAAATTAATTTTTCATTGGCTGATAACCTATGACCATCTCTGACTCTATTAGCCTCACTCTTAGCCCACACCTGTTTGTCCTCTGCATAATCTATGTCAGTCTGATTTTTGCCAGGTGATTACACCCACTAGCCCAATTAGTTCCCTTTTTAAACCTGCATGTTACCCTGCTTACATCACCACTCCCAGTAGAAGGCTGTGTGCCGAAACGCGTAGGAGCAGGTCCAGCAGGCAGGATCCCCTGGTTTGTCCCCTCTCTGGGTCACATTACTATGCTCTAACATCCCTCCTTGTTCCCCCCTGAATGTACTGACCACACTGTACCTGACCATAGGTGATGTATCACTCTCTCTAGCTACTGTATAGGCTTATATGTGCTTTGCAGGCTTTAATCTGTGTATCTCTGCTGTCACTTACCTGCTACTTTTTGTCGCCTCAGACAAACCCTACACTGCAGGGGTTAGTAGGCATATCTGACCTTTTGCAGATGATTACATAGCCCTAGCCGTGACTATTTAGTCTGTTGGGTGTCACACCAGGTTTATTTTGTCAGGTGTTTCAGAATACTATCTGAGTGTATTTTGGGCATCTTCTTTGAGGGAGTTGTTTAGCTTTGTAATGAACAGGGGATCCATGCTGTATTTTAAACATTTCTGTGCTTTGTTTTAACTATTTTTGTTCTGTGACAATACATTAATAAACCTTATGTGATTTGTACTGATACAAATACTAGAGTGCTTTATTTAGGGCCTTTTTCTCTCTCTCAATATATATATATATATATATATATATATATATACAGTGTTCGACAAACCTATACATTTGCTCGCCCCGGGCGAGTGGATTTAACCCCCGGGCGAGTAAATATTGGCCCAAGCAGCACACGTTTGGTACTAGGTGGCGAGTAGATTTTTTTGTGTAGCGAGTAGATTTTTTGGTGATTTGTCAACCACTGTGTGTATATATATATATATATATATATATATATATATATATTGTGACAAACGGCTTACTCCGGGGCTCCGCCGTCTGTCCGGGACTGTTAGAACACGGTCTTTTAGGGTAGGTTAAATGATGAGACGTCACGTACTGTTCCTTTAAACAGGCTATGCCTGGTTTATTCAGTCCCAGGCACTGAGACTGCCACAGTTTAAACAGAAAACAAAGCCAAACAAAAAGCTGCTCGTCTGAGCGATAACTTAAACTTAGATGTCCCTGACTCAGAGTTGGAAGTGGCTTGTCCACTTCCACCAACAAAATAAGTACCTTTGCAGTCTTTAGACAAACTAACAGAATGAATGAAGCGATTTGGGAAAGAGGCTTTCTCACCCCTCTGCAGTTCAGCAGCCTTCCAGGCTCTTGGGCGGGGCTCAGAGGAAACAGGAAACAGGTCTTATATACCTGAACTCTAATCAGCATGACAGGTGACAGAAAACAGGCAGCAGACAAACTGTGGAATGGAGTGCCTGTACCACGAGGCTGCCCTGTTCAGCTTAGACAGGACAGAAACTGTTCAGTATCCTGGGAGCCCTGTATATGGAGTTTATTACCAACCCCTGGTTTCTGTCACATATCCTCCCCCCCAGCTCAGACCTCGAGGGGTGAGCGACCATGGATATTAGGGAGTGCATCCTTGACAACCCGTCGGCATTGCCATGTTTGTGCCCCGACCTGTGTTCCACAGAAAATTTAAAGGGCTGTAGGCTTAGGAACCACCTGGTCACCCTAGCGTTCTTCTCTCTATTTTGACACATCCAGGTAAGGGGTGCATGATCTGTGACCAATCGGAACTTTCTCCCCAACAGATAATACTTGAGTGTCTCTACAGCCCACTTTATTGCGAGACACTCTTTCTCGACTATGGAGTAATTTTTCTCCTGGGGATTTAGTTTCCTACTTAAATAAAGGATGGGGTGCTCCTCCCCTTGAGACTCCTGGGAGAGTACCGCCCCCAGCCCTACCTCAGATGCGTCGGTTTGGACTACGAACTCTTTGGAGAAGTCAGGTGTGACCAACACTGGTTGGGCACAGAGAGCTTCTTTCAGGCTTCTAAAGGCCTGTTCGGCTTCGGGGGACCACTTTACCATTAGCGGTCCTCTTGCTTTTGTGAGGTCGGTTAGTGGGGTTGCCTTAGTTGCAAAATTGGGAATAAACCTCCTATAGTAGCCAATTAACCCCAAAAAGGTCCTTACTTGTTTTTTTGTGACTGGCCTTGGCCAATTTTGTATCGCCTCTACTTTGAGTGTTTGTGGTTTGAGTAACCCTCTACCAATAGAATACCCCAGATACTTGGCCTCCTCCAGACCAATAGTGCATTTAGCGGGGTTAGCAGTTAGTCCAGCAGACCGAACTGCGTCGAGCACAGCTTGGACCTTTGGAAGGTGGGACTGCCAATCTTCACTATGGATTACCACATCATCCAGGTAGGCGGCAGCGTACCGAACATGTGGTTTTAAAATTTTATCCATCATTCTTTGGAATGTGGCGGGAGCTCCATGTAAGCCAAAAGGCAGCACCTTATATTGAAAGAGGCCGTCTGGGGTTGAGAAGGCTGTTTTTTCTTTTGCCCTTTCTGTGAGGGGAACCTGCCAGTACCCTTTTGTTAGGTCTAGGGTTGTGAGATATCGGGCTTTGCCCAGTCTCTCTACAAGTTCATCCACCCTGGGCATAGGATAAGTATCAAATTTTGACACCGCGTTTAGTTTCCGGTAGTCATTACAAAACCTTGTTGTACCGTCTGGCTTTGGGACTAAAACTATAGGGCTGTTCCACCCACTTTGGGATTCCTCAATTACGCCTAGTTTTAGCATTTTTTTAACCTCTAAACTTATAGCCTCTCTCTTGGCCTCTGGGATTCGGTACGGTTTAAGGTTAACTCGGACCCCCGGTTCAGAGACTATGTCATGTTTAATTACGTTAGTTTTACCTGGCTGTGTAGAGAAGATTTCTTTGTTCCTTCTCACTAAACTCTGGACCTCTCGTTTCTGATGCACGGACAGTGTTTCAGCTATGCTAACCTCTGGGTCAGTTTCTTGATTCTCTGACGGACCTGGGGGTACTAGGGTTAACAAGACCTCTCTATCTTTCCAGGGCTTGAGTAGGTTTATATGGTAAATTTGCTCAGGTTTCCTCCTACCTGGCTGCCTTACCCTATAATTTACTTCTCCCACTCTTTCCAAGACCTCATATGGCCCATGCCATTTAGCAAGGAATTTACTCTCCACGGTGGGAACCAGAACTAGTACCCTATCACCTGGAAAAAAAATTCTGACCCTAGCACCCTTATTATACGTATTCCTTTGTGCTTCTTGAGCTTTCTCCATGTGTTCCCTCACTATGGGTAGGACTGCAGCAATGCGGTCCTGCATTTGGGCAACATGCTCTATTACACTTCTGTAAGGGGTAACCTCGTGTTCCCAAGTTTCTTTGGCTATATCCAGTAAGCCCCTTGGATGTCGGCCATACAATAGTTCAAACGGGGAGAAGCCTGTGGATGACTGGGGAACTTCCCTAATGGCAAATAACAGGTATGGTAACAAACAGTCCCAGTTTTTCCCATCCTTATCGACCGCCCGGCGTAACATGCTCTTTAAGGTTTTATTGAACCTTTCCACTAAACCATCTGTTTGTGGATGATAGACTGAGGTTCTGAGATGCTTGATTTTTAGGAGTTTACATAGCTCTTTTGTTACTTGGGACATAAATGGTGTTCCCTGGTCAGATAAGATCTCTTTAGGAATTCCGACCCGGGAAAACAGAAGTACTAACTCTTTTGCTATGTTTTTAGCAGAGGTGCTACGTAGGGGAACTGCCTCCGGATATCGGGTAGCATAATCTAATATTACCAATATATGCTGATGTCCCCTAGCAGACTTTATTAGGGGTCCTACTAGATCCATAGCAATCCGGTCAAATGGTACCTCTATTATGGGAAGGGGTACCAATGGGCTGCGGTATGCTTTGAACGGGGCGGTGATCTGACATTCTGGGCATGAGGAACAATAGTTTGTAATTTCTGCCAGAACCCCAGGCCAATAAAAGCTTCGGAGAACCTTTTCTTTTGTCTTTTCCACCCCTAGGTGTCCCCCCAATGGATGACTATGTGCGAGGTGTAATACTACGTTACGGAATGTCCGTGGTACCAACAATTGTTTAGTTGTAACTGATTTTCTTTTATCAACCCGATATACTAGGTCGTTCTCTACCTCGAAGTAGGGGTAAGCAAGTGACCTATCTGGTTGGCCATGAGTACTATTCTGGTCCCGTATATTTCCCCTTGCTACCGCTAATGTGGGGTCCTCCCACTGGGCCTTCTTAAAACTCCCAGGACTGACCTCTAGGTCAGCGAGGGTCTTATCCTGTACTGGGGTGGTAAGTGCCTGATCAACATCTTGAATTGGGGTATTCCCTACCAAAGTAGTGATGGGGAAGGGAATTTCACAGCACTCCTCCTTTTCCCCCTTCTTATTTGGGCCCTCGTCAACCTCCATTTCTGAAAAAGGGAAAGGATTTGTTTCTTCTAACACTTCGTTATGGTCTGCTATTGAACTCTGGGCGCTATTCTGAGCTGGGGACCACATTTTTAGAAAATGGGGAAAGTCGGTCCCTATTAACACATCATGTGCCAGTTTGGGTACAACACCCACCTTGAAATCTAAAGAACCAAATTCTGTTTCAAAAAAAACATCAACAGTGGAATATTCATGATTATCCCCATGTATACAACAAATTGCCACTCTTTGTGAACTGTTTACCTGTTTCTTCTTAATGGGCAATAGGTATTCGGACACTAGTGTGACCATACTCCCAGAGTCAAGAAGTGCCCGAACCCTCTTACCATTAACCTTTACAAATGCCCACAGATGGTTATTCAAGGGGTCCTCTGGGCTAGGGCCCATACATTGGGACAACAGCGAATAAGGTTCCACGCTGTTGCATTGCATGGGCTCATCATTTAGTGGGCAGATTTTTGCTGTGTGGCCCCTCTCATGACAATTTACACATTTAGGTACATAGTCTGTGTCCCACTTAGAGCCTTTTCCCGGCTCCCCATGTTGGCTATTGCCCTTAGTGTGCGAACCACTGTTGCTGGAGCGGCGTGAAGGTGGTCGCCGCTCTTCAGCGCCCCTTAACCCCGGTACCCTTTTACCGTCTCTGGAAGAGTCCTGGAACCTCGGATAGTGGGGTTGCTCCACGACTGTGGGTTGCGGGTGCTCTTCTGCTGCACTGTACCTTTCTACAAGGGCCACAAGCTCATCCGCATTGTGGGGGTCACTCCGACTGACCCAACGGCGTAAGGCAGAGGGAAGTTTCCTCAAGAACTGGTCCATGACCAACCGTTCCACGATGTGGCTTGCTGAGTTGATCTCGGGTTGTAGCCACTTCCGGGCGAGGTGGATGAGGTCATACATCTGGCTTCGGGTGGCTTTATCCATCGTGAAGGACCATGCGTGAAACCTTTGGGCACGAACAGCCGTGGTTACGCCGAGGCGGGCGAGGATCTCGAACTTCAATTTTGCATAGACGTTAGCTTCGGCTGGCTCTAGATCAAAGTAAGCCTTCTGGGGTTCGCCGCTTAGGAAGGGTGCGATTAGACCAGCCCACTCAGCTTCTGGCCATCCCTCTCTCTGTGCCGTGCGTTCAAACGTGAGAAGATAGGCTTCCACATCATCCGAGGGTCCCATCTTCTGAAGGTAGTGGCTTGCCCTGGTCATTTTCGGAACTGGGGCTGCCTCTGCCAGTGGAAGGTTACTGATAGTCCCCCTCAGGATCTCGAGTTCCTGCTGTAAGCCCTGAGCGAACCGCTTTTGCTCCTCTCTCAGCAGGCGGTTTGTCTCTTGCTGGTTTGCATTAGTCTCTTGCTGGGCTATTAACAGCTGTCGCTGGGTTTCACTCGCCTGTTGCTGGGCTTCATTCGCGTCTTTCTGGACAGCGACATTGCGTACCAGCGCACTCACCACGTCTTCCATCTTGTTTGGAGAGAGAGAAAAAAAAAACCTTCTTTTTTTTTTTTTTTTTTTAAATTTCTTTAACCCCCAGACCTTTCAGTGTTCTGCCCGCATTCTCCACCATATGTGACAAACGGCTTACTCCGGGGCTCCGCCGTCTGTCCGGGACTGTTAGAACACGGTCTTTTAGGGTAGGTTAAATGATGAGACGTCACGTACTGTTCCTTTAAACAGGCTATGCCTGGTTTATTCAGTCCCAGGCACTGAGACTGCCACAGTTTAAACAGAAAACAAAGCCAAACAAAAAGCTGCTCGTCTGAGCGATAACTTAAACTTAGATGTCCCTGACTCAGAGTTGGAAGTGGCTTGTCCACTTCCACCAACAAAATAAGTACCTTTGCAGTCTTTAGACAAACTAACAGAATGAATGAAGCGATTTGGGAAAGAGGCTTTCTCACCCCTCTGCAGTTCAGCAGCCTTCCAGGCTCTTGGGCGGGGCTCAGAGGAAACAGGAAACAGGTCTTATATACCTGAACTCTAATCAGCATGACAGGTGACAGAAAACAGGCAGCAGACAAACTGTGGAATGGAGTGCCTGTACCACGAGGCTGCCCTGTTCAGCTTAGACAGGACAGAAACTGTTCAGTATCCTGGGAGCCCTGTATATGGAGTTTATTACCAACCCCTGGTTTCTGTCACAATATATATATATATATATATATATATATATATATATACACACACATGATGAACCACTATACAAATAAATGTAGAAGGGCTATCAAAAACATGCTCTACTACAAATACCACTTCTCCATACAAACACAGTACAAACAAATCATATTTCCTTAAAAAATTCAATCTCATCTTCCAATCAAAAGCCTCAAATGCCAATCAAAATATTGCATTTTCATTGTATACATGATGCATACAATCTATGCACCATGCACACTCTGCCAATGAATGTTAACAATAACATATTCCAAACAAAATACCAATACATCCAAACAAGTATACTATTTAAACCAATCAAGTAACAATAAATCAATTAGCATTCATTAATTAAAACACTAAACAATTTAAATTCCATCCATAACAATTAAACAATTAACTATTTTGTATTGTATGTATTGTATGTCTTTATTTATATAGCGCCATTAATGTACATAGCGCTTCACAGTATTAATACATGTGGTAATCAAATAATTAACAGATAATATAAATAACAGGTCATGGGAATAAGTGCTTCAGACATAAAAGTAACATTAAGGAAGAGGAGTCCCTGCCCCGAGGATCTTACAGTCTAATTGTAAGGTAGGGAGAACGTACAGAGACAGTAGGAGGGAGTTCTGGTAAGTGAGTCTGCAGGGGGCCAAGCTTTATGTATCATGTTCAGAATATCCACAGTGCTATTCATATGCTTCTTTAAGCAAGTGTGTCTTGAGGTGGGTCTTAAAGATGGATAGAGAGGGTGCTAGTCGGGTACTGAGGGGAAGAGCATTCCAGAGGTGTGGGGCAGTCAGTGAAAAAGGTTTAAGGCGGGAGAGGGCTTTAGATAAAAAGGGGGTAGAAAGAAGACATCCTTGAGAAGAACGCAAGAGTCTGGATGGTGCATAACGAGAAATTAGGGCTGAGATGTAAGGAGGGGCAGAAGAGTGTAAAGCTTTAAAAGTGATGAGAAGAATGGAGTGTGAGATGCGGGATTTGATCGGAAGCCAGGAGAGGGATTTCATGAGGGGAGATGCTGAGACAGATCTAGGAAAGAGTAGAGTGATTCTGGCAGCGGCATTTAGGATAGATTGTAGGGGAGACAGGTGAGAGGCAGGAAGGCCAGACAGCAGGAAGTTACAGTAATCAAGACAGGAGAAAATGAGGGCCTGAGTCAGAGTTTTAGCAGTCGAGCAACAGAGGAAAGGGTGCATCTTTGTTATATTGCGGAGGAAAAAGCGACAGGTTTTAGAAATGTTTTGAATGTGAGGGGCGAATGTGAGAAAGGAGTCCTTATATTATATATTATAATATAGTGTCCTTTAATTATATTTTGAAGTCTTGTCCACTTTACCTTTCTCCTAGAAACTTCATCGTATACACAGGATTACTATAGGAGGGGAACATGGTGCTGCTTTGTTTTTATTTCTATTTTTATTTTATTTACTTTATTCCACTGTTTTTCATTAGATTATATTAATATTGAATTAATGTATTTGAGGTGATTTATTTTATGTGGTATGTGTTAACACAGTAGCATATAATGTGGCCACAAGCAGGGTGGTTTTTATATGCTTCTTCTCCTTTATTTAATATGTATATTTATATGTGTATATGTATACAGTGATATATATTTTTATATATACATTTTTTTGAGTATAGTGCACATTTAGTCTTGTTTGGGTATTTGGTTAGTATATAGGGTGACGTTTTTTCGTTAATTCTAATTTTAATATTATTTTTGTTCCTGTTTGTGTGTCTTTTTATTTAAAGTTTTATTGTTCAAAACTTTATTCCCTGTGATCTATCGGAAGCTCCACTTCTATACCCAGGGTGGTCCCCAGAGTGTTCCTGGAGAACTAATAAAGTTTATTTTGACCTATGGTCTTCTGATCCTATTAGGATTGGGTTACGAAGGGGGAGCGCTCCGATTGGTCAAAAGAGCGATGACGTTACTGTCATGGCGCTAACAGCGCCTGTATTTATACCTGTGTGTTTGTACTGTTCTTTATACACCTTGATAAAGGGCGCATGGCCCGAAACTCGTAGGTGTGCATTATCTGGGTGCTCCAGGGTTCATGTTTGATCCTTTTATTTAATAAACAAGTTCTTTTTGCTACCATTAGCCTCCTCCATTTTTGCTGGCAGTGCACTGCCTTTGTTCATCTACTTAACCTTCCCTGTTCGGTGGATTGCACGCTGTTCAAGATACCTGATGGGACTGCTATACCTGATGGGACTGCTCCTCTGAAATTATAAGTGAGTGTTTTTTACATACTATGCCTAGTTATTATGGTTGGGACAATCTCTGTACTGTTCATTGTGCTGGTTAGCACTAGGTACTAGTCCCTTGCCCTATTAGGGTATGTTTTCATTGCTCACCATCATATTGGTGTGTCCCCTACGGAAGAATCATTACATAATTATTGGGACTCACATGCTTTGACGCACCGGTTACCCACACTTTTGCATTTCATTCACTATCCGTTTTTTTGCTCGGATTTGTGTCCCTTATATATTTTTAAGCTTAGGAGGAGGCTATTATATAGTTGGCATTTATATTTTTCACACGACGTGCTCCCTCTGATTACATGGGGGACCGTGAGTGAATATTATTTACCAATTTATTGTCACTATAGAAGATCTCACTGGTGCTTTTACATTATGGATCAAACAGAGGCAGAGGAAGATCTTGCCCCCCTGGAAAGTTCCAGTTACGCCTTTACATGTTCAGACAATACCACCAGACTCAAAAAGGCACAGCTTGTTTTTGACAATGCACTTAACACAGAATGTGATGATGTAACAGATCTTAAACATCAATTCGTTAATTTTGAGAAATTGGTCACTAACAGAATACGCTTGTGGTGGGACATAGTGACTCTTGAGAATTATATTACATCAAGACGTATACCAAGGGGTTTACGTATAAAAAAAGTCCCGCACTTTCGGATTCCCGGAAGAAATTTTTGAAACTTGCTGGAAACAAGCATTAAATGACTGTTCTTTTAAATTGATGGAATTAATTGTGACACTCAAAACACAGGAAAAACAACAGATTGAAAAAGATATTGAAACCCTACAAAAGAAGCTTCATGATTATACGGAAATGGAAGGTTTTGTAGAATTGGATGTAGCTTTGGCTAAAAATATAAATAAACTGGAGAAAGAAATAATGCAGAAAAAACAAACAAAATTTGAGAGAGACAAACAGGACTAGATATAAAAAATCAAGTTTACATCTGGCAGAAGCCTATTACCATCAAGAGGCCGAATAATCCCTCTCGGGTTCAGAGCTCTACCCCTACAAATGAGTACCAGCCGGTTTTTTATAAATCCATTCTTAAGAATAAACCAGGCCACCTTACCATGAGTGGTGAATCTGATATTTCAGACAGTGAAGCTTCGGGACATTTAGGGGGTCATGCAGTAAGCGGCGGAAAGGCACTTCTCGCTCGTTTCACGCCAAAAATGCCTACCCCTATTGAAGGGGTGAAAACTTGGTGAAAAGCAAAAAAAAGGCCGATGTGTTTGGCGGTTTTTTTTTCCGCCATCGGCGCGGCGAAAAGGCACTTTTTGCCTCAACTAGCCATTTTTTCCGCCACGCTCAATTCTAGTAGTTGCGAGTAGGTTTGCGCTGCTATTCGCCACTAGAATGGCATTTTTTTGCCGAATCCGGCATGCCACAAAAAATAGGCAAGTTGATGGTGAGAGGCTGCTGATGAGCGGCGGATTTTTTTAGAAAAAAAAACATTGTTGAAATATATTTTGTAGCATGCTGTCAATAGAGATAAGACATATTACTTTGTATTATTGCTTCTGTGGTCTTACAAATATATCTTTTGTTATATGAACTAGTTCAGCTTAATGACATAATAGTGTCACCTCGTACGTTTAGTATGTTTTAACAATATCAGTTGTTACTGTTATGATTATTTACTGAGTAAATAAATGTATTTGTAATGTTAAGTCTCTGGCTAGTCTCTTAAAGGAACACTTCAGATAAGATGAATCATGTTTGTCAACAGAAAAACTTATATAATTCCTTTACCTGAAATACATTATATTAATAACAATGCTTGTGTACAAAATGTTGATATTTATTTCATAATTTTTATAATGTTACAAGCATGTTGCAAGTGCCACATAATGCATATTGGTAATATTGACATATTTAGTAGGCACGCCCTCTCTCTAGCACAGAACCAATTGTATAACCAATTGTGTACACACTCATTAACATTATAGGAATACATTGGACACAGTGCAGTGCAACACTTGCATGTTACAACTGTTCTTCAGACACCAATGACATGACAAATGATATATGGATATAGTAAATAATCAATTAACATTATACATATTGATTGTATTGACGGATATTGTTTCCAGCACAAAAATGTGTGTTGAATTACACAGATATTCTTACTAAACACCTTAATCCGGCAATATGCTTTAATATATTTCTCTACATTCATGTAAACAAATCTTCTTGCACACACTTGTGTACATACAAATTGGATGCATTTCTAATTTCTTGGTAACTTGTTGTAACCAATGTTGTATAGTCATTTTGAAACATGTATCATGATTACCTACCGATGTTTTTATGTGCAAATTAACAGTTACTCAATTGTTCGTAAACAGTAATATCACATGAAAATGCAAATATATTTAGACAACAGATTAATTTAATGCAGTCACGTGGCCTAATCACATATGTATTTAAAGGAGGAACAATCAACACTCCTTGTGATGTGGAGATGGATATGCAAAGGAGACGTTTGATGATGAGAAGGCGGAGGCTTATTTTGCTGGAGGGAGAAAATAGACAGGATGTGAGAGGGAGAGGAGAGGGACAGGAGAGGGATAGGAGGGGGAGAGGAGAGGAGAGTAGAAGAGAGAGGAGAGAGGTGGTGGCAGCCCGTCCACATATATACCGGGAAAGAACACTTTTAGATGGGCTGAGTGAGGAGGAGATTATGAATCGGTATAGATTGAATTCGGCAGCAATCTTAGCTCTTTACGAAGAAATAAGAGCAGATTTGGATAGTGTAACAGCCAGAGGTCGTGCAGTCCCCGGTCTTATTAAAATGCTGTGCTCATTACATTTTTTGGCTTCTACGTCTTTTCAAACAACTGTGGGCATAGTGGGCGGGGTCTCGCAGTCATCATTCTCGCGGGCCTTTAGCCAGTTACTATGTGCACTGAATAGACGTGCTAGGAATTATATTCCTTTTCCTAGAGAGCACACAGCGTGGCTTGAAGTCAGAAATGGCTTTTATAACATAGCCGGGATGCCATGTGTGATGGGTGCAATCGATTGCACCCATGTTGCCTTGATCCCGCCTACTCAGAGTGAGCATGATTACCATAATAGAAAGCACAACCATTCCCTGAATGTGCAGGTGGTATGCGATGCCACGATGAAGATTATGAATGTGGTAGCCAGATTCTGTGGTTCCAGCCATGATTCCTCTATCCTGAGAAACTCGTCAGTTTTCCATGCCTTTGAAATGGGTATTTTGGGCATGGTTGGCTGTGGGTGAGTACATATTATGAAGTATAAGACTATGAAGTGTTAACATACATATGTCATCATGTCTAATTTGGTTACATGTTACATTATGATGAATATGAAATGAAGTTTTTCTCATATTGGCAAATAATCACAAACATACTTATTGTGCATTTTTCATATTCTATTTTGCATAATTGTGTATTGGATACATATTTGCTAATATGTCCCCCCCCACCCACACACACACAATAACACAAGTGGCCATCAATCCAAGTGTTACTTGAAATATATGATTTCACATCTTTTAATACAACATCGGTTTCATCACCTAATGGAAATTTGTATTAAACAAAATATGAATGTGTAAGTGATCATTATTGAAATATGTGTTTCTTGTTTTCACATGATATATGTGCATGTTTACTGATCATCTCAGACATGGTAAATGAAATATGATGTCATAAATGTTTTTGCTTCAACATTACTCACAATTGTAAATCAAACATATTAGTAAGAACATGAGTACAATGTATAGTGTCAAAATTAATTTTCACGCTGTATTCTAGGTGACTCAGGTTACGGGATACGACCGTGGCTTTTGACACCATTGGCTAATCCGCAATCACCTGCAGAGGAGCGATATAATGTTGCACACATATCCACTCGGTCAGTTATCGAGCGTACATTTGGACTGTTGAAAAGTCGGTTCAGGTGCTTAGATAAAACTGGCGGTGCATTACAGTATAAACCTGAGAAGGTGTCTGACATAGTCATTTGTTGTTGCATTCTGCACAATATTGCATTGCGTCATAATCTTGAAGGCGACATACGGGAGGGGCTTGAGGAAGACCCTCCCGTATATGCTGCAGGTGAAAATGAGCAGACAGCCAGTGGTGTTGAGTTGTATTGTTTTACTCGGGCGCTTGCTCTAACCGTCACGTGATTAATGGATGCGTATTAAAAGATTGAAAAGGGGGTAATACAACCTTAATTGGAGTTCTCTTGGAAAGTCCTCGTGTGACTCAAAATACCCCACTAGGGTCTATCCTGGACCCTTGGTATAAATGGAACAGAAGAAAAGGTGGGGGAGCACAATGTGAGGAGGATGTAGTATCTTTCACTGACGGTCAATGCGGTGTTTTAGACTCTATTGATCCCTCATAGAAAGAAAAACTCATTGAATAGGGAGTTTATGTATTGTATGTAATCACAGGGTGTAGATGGAATAATAAATAAACTTACACGGCCTTGTGTAAGTTGTATCCCATCAAGGTTTCTTTGACTTCTTTCCGCGTCTTGCTTCTGAGTGGTGGTACTGCTTTCTTACTGGTCCTCTTTTCTCCTTTGGGTCGGTGGATTCTTGACTGTAATTCGCCTCTCGTGCGGATGTAAGTGTAAACAAAAAAGGCAATTAGGCGCATACATACATAAGTTTGCTGCGGTATGGGGGTGGAACAATATGATGTTGCAAGTATCAAATATTGATGAATAATAACCCACTCACAAGGCCTAATGTGAGCGATCTCATATAGCTGTATCTTTGTAAACACCAATGCAATAAACAGATCCTTGGGTGGATAACATATAGCCAAAGACCCAGGCTCAAATGTTCAAACCTGGTGAGAGAGGGATAGAGGGATATACCAAAATACTCACACGGGCCAGTGTGAGCACACACTCATAGAGGTATCTTTGTTACTCCAACGGCAATGATGGTAGGTAGACACCTAAGGTCTACACACAATCTCAAGAGCTTGCTCATCGATTTTGGAACTGTGCAGCACTCAGTGAGGGAACGGAGGTGCCGTGGAGACTCTCTTCATCCGGACGCGGAGAAAAGAGACTTTGTACCCACATATCACCCACTATTCCCTTTGCTGTTTTATTCTCCCTTTTCAAGAAGCATCAGTGGCTTCTTTTGTTTTTATATTTCCTACCCCCATACTGTTTTAAAGTGTATTGTTTATTCTATGATAGTTAAAATAAAGATTTCACCTCCCATAAGTGTTCAGTGTCCCTGAGTCCACTTGAGATTGTGTGTAGACCTTAGGTGTCTACCTACCATCATTGCCGTTGGAGTAACAAAGATACCTCTATGAGTGTGTGCTCACACTGGCCCGTGTGAGTATTTTGGTATATCCCTCTATCCCTCTCTCACCAGGTTTGAACATTTGAGCCTGGGTCTTTGGCTATATGTTATCCACCCAAGGATCTGTTTATTGCATTGGTGTTTACAAAGATACAGCTATATGAGATCGCTCACATTAGGCCTTGTGAGTGGGTTATTATTCATCAATATTTGATACTTGCAACATCATATTGTTCCACCCCCATACCGCAGCAAACTTATGTATGTATGCGCCTAATTGCCTTTTTTGTTTACACTTACATCCGCACGAGAGGCGAATTACAGTCAAGAATCCACCGACCCAAAGGAGAAAAGAGGACCAGTAAGAAAGCAGTACCACCACTCAGAAGCAAGACGCGGAAAGAAGTCAAAGAAACCTTGATGGGATACAACTTACACAAGGCCGTGTAAGTTTATTTATTATTCCATCTACACCCTGTGATTACATACAATACATAAACTCCCTATTCAAGGAGTTCCTCAGCCAGTGGTGTTGAGACACGTCAGAATGTGATCGACACCTATTTTTCAGGTAACCAACAAGGTAGATATGAATATTAAGATATACAGTCATGAAAGTGTCGTTGAATGACATGTGTAACCTTGTTATCATCATAGGATAGTGTTGGGTCTCCTCCTCACTTGTAACATCTGTGCTCTTTGTCCAAGCACATCTGGCTATGGTATGTTTTTGGTTTATTTTAATATTTTTAATAAATAGTAATACAATTGTATATCATGTATGAATGAATGAACAATGTTGTCCAAGTACAAATTATATGTCATGTTTGCTGTCGTATATGATTGTTATCAATATTTAGTAGTGTAGCTGTCCAAAATAATTGAAATGATTTATAACAACTGCGAGACTTGCGCAAGAACTTAGCTCATGATTCAGGGATGGCTATCTGAAACAATCCATGGATACAGCAACAACAGATGATCCATGACTCCATTGATTTAGCACAAATAAACATGATTCAAGATACACTTGTGTATGTTTTAAAAACAATTAGAAGAAAAAATCCGTGTAGCCTTGGATCATCTCTGTTGCTGTATCTGAGTGAAATAAATTGAATATTTGTTCAACATTCACTATTGTTCAAATAAAATATGTGAATTCATCAAAATCATTTACATAGGTTGAAAATATACAATGTTCATTAGTTTTTGCATAATGTAGCATGTTTTCATTCCATGTTGTGACATGATGCAACTATAACATATTCCCTTGTAAATGTTGCAGACATATTATTTAGTATTCAATAATCCCATGTATGTTTTTTAACATGTTGAAATTGCGTGGATGTTCTCGTGAACCATGTGAATTTAAACAAAATAATGACCAACATTGAGAAATAGGTGCATCCACAGTCACATGTTTTCTGACAGTATATTGTTGTTATATGTATATTATAACATAGATGTGTTTCCACTTTTTATGACTGTATTGTGTTATTGGTGTTTGCTCCATGTTTGTTGTGTTGGACACTGTTTGACATTGTTCATTCATACATTGTGTAACATCAACGTATGAACAGTTTCCTCTCTGTACTCATGCGCGAAAGCAACACTGAATGTGTATGTCGGACTAAACTTGTCACATGTGAAGAAGAACATCAATTGCATGACAATATGTTTCTTGTGTAGCTACACTTATTGCTCACATAAAATATTGTGTTACCTGAAATATTCGTACAATAATACATTAGCATGTGACAAAATGTAATGTTAGTTAAAAATATGTTGTATGTTTTACATTTGAACATTACAATATAATTATTGAGATTAAATTATTAACAATCATTCATGTTTCAACATTATAATGTAATGCTAATTAAATTGTAATTTTTATTTTTCTGCACATTGAAACATCATCACATGTTTTTGTATTATATATCACACTTTGCGAATAATCCCTTAATTGCACAGTATACACATTTCAGTTTTGTGTATTTATGTATGTGTATGTATGCAATTAAGCAAACATCTATGGTAATAATTTGTATATTTTTATACATATACATGTATGTTTGCTAGGCAGGCTATGTACGCTGTGAACATATGTTTATAATACTATAATCCTATATTTTTAGTATGAATATATTGTAATTTTCACTTTATACTTATGACCATATATGTGTAGCAATGTTGAATTTCAATTGCACACACCTGTCTTTATTGCTCTACATTTGTCACGCACAGCAGCACTCTTATTTAACATCAATATAGATTAATGATGTTGTGGCTGTAGGATGAGTACATAGCTGGTAATGTTTGTTAATGTATGTATGTTTTGTGCGTTTTGTATGAAAATGTGTCAGTGTGTGTTAATTTACATGTCATTTTTCCTGTTCATTTGCAGGATTACAACCGTTTCACCATGTGTTATCATGGGGATTTTTCGTTTTAAAGAACTGTGTAAGTAATTTAAATGAACATACACAAATAATGAGAGGAGATGGGTGAATTTCTATGTTCTTTTTATATATCTCTAGATTAATTACATTGTATGAACGTGTATGTTAACAAGCATGAAAATTTATAGGGAGTATATGTATTTTCAAATGAAGTATAGATAATGTGTGATCATTTACATCCCCTGTCAATTTATAATGTTTTTATAATTGTATTTTATATGTTGTCCAATGTATTGAAATAGTTATATCAAGATTAATGCTGAAAATACAATATAAATGTTAAATGTATCATTACGCATGCATTTCACAAACTGTAAATACATTATTTGAAAAAGTATATCAGCTCACTTTTGGTATAGATAATGCTATATGTTGAACATATGGGAAAAATATACATAATTAAATCAAATGTATAAATGTCAGAAACATAATTAGAATTATTATTAAAGTGTTAAATATATTGATATAGCTAATATGTGTAGAAATTTGGCTAATGTTATGAATACCTAAATTTTACAGAAGTAATATATAACTGCTGAAGTTACATTCACTACAAACAGAAATAAGCTTCACTGTGGAAATCAGCGCTACAGTGTTTGCAAGCATTGTAACATTAATTCACGTGTCAAATCAGCAAACTCTCTTTGTGTAGCCAGGTAAATTCATTGATTGTGACTCCATCTCAGAGTGATATTTCTGAAATACAGAGGACATACTTTTCAAACTTTGCATCACAATGATTATGTTATCATTATTCTGATTTAATATGATGTTAATGAGTGTACATGTTAACGCATAAGGAACACATATGCTTCAAATCTAAGTTGTGTTAGGCTGCGGTCAAAGTGACTGCCACAGCGCACGCCTCGGTGTGCACTGTGCGCACAAACAGCGGCCCCCCAGTCACTCATGGCCGAGTACATGCGTCGGCGCACATTCACCAGCCGCGCTGTACTGCAAGATTCCACACACTGGAAAAAATTTTGTGTGGAACTTGCGACGTAGCCGTGGCCACGCCCCAGCCGGCGGTTCAGCCAATGAGGGCGAACCAGCCACGTGAGGTCATGGACACGTCCCAAATAAAACCCGAACATGCCCCCTCCCGTCGCAACCTCTCCCTCTCTCCTGAGACCGCAGATCGCGGTTAGCGCTGTGCACGCTCCGCCCACCCCGCCGGGCACGCATGTCACATTGATGACTGGGACCGCAGCCTAATTTCTAAGTACAAGCGTTGATCATTAATTGTGTTGTGAGCGTTTCTTTGTATGCGTACATAATAAGTGTACACACGCAACAGAGATTGCGCGCGCACATCATATTGTCGCCTCCATGTAGCTCGTTATAGTTGTGAGCCCGCATTGTCACATGATCACGTACCCACGTCACAGATGGACGCGACTTTCACATTAGCCAATTTGTAATTGTAAACAATTGATTGGACATGAGCGTGTGTGGATATACATGTGTAATGTTCGCAAAAATGGGATAACAGTTAGCGAACATAACTTTACATGTCTGTCATTTAAAGTAAATGTTTTTATTTGGCAACTGTCCTAATGTATATGTACACATGTTAGAATGTGTGCGAGTTTACAAGAAATGGTTGGCTTTAGCGCATGCGTCAGTGATGCTGCACATGATGCAGTCTTATTGTAAAGTATAATTAGCTTTCTCATTGTTTAAGTATAACAATGTTTACCTTTTTATTTGAAGTTAAAAACGACCTTGCTGGAATACACAGCTGCCGCCGCTGTGTCCGCTGCCGCTGTGTCTGCCGCCGCCACTATATAGAGACGGATTGCCAATCGTTGAGTCAATCCTGTGATCCTGAGGCACATACATCTCGGTGACACCGTCATATGGTTGTTCCGCATTTGGTAGCCAGGACACGGGCTGAGGCAGGTACACAGGTTCTCTGTTTTCCCATGCACACATGTTTTCACCATGTACATTATGCAACATACCATTGTAGTTACCTCCACATTGCAGCTCACATTGTGGTACGCACTGTTGTTGGCTTGGGTACGAGACAGGACTCTGTGAGTGTTGGTTGTAATGGGGATTACGTAAGAAGAAGCTGTTTAGCAGAAGATATGTTCCATGTTCTAAAGTAATCTTCATAGAATCCACAACTTTCCAGCAACAGTACATTTCACCAGGCCGGGGGTAGACATTCAAAACATTGATTCTTTGATAAGTTGTAACGGAATGATACTTTCCATTGATTTTGATTTGTTGCTTCTTTATAGTAAGGATATTTGTCAGCAATAAAAGCATAAATCTCACGTAGAGTGGCTAGTTTATCTTGTGATTCTATCGCTTCAAAAAGTACAAATTTTAATGGTCGTCTCACACTTGCAGCCATGTCTATTCCCTTCTAATTTTCAGTTAATAATGACAAATTCAAAGCATCTCTTGCAAATACACAATTGGATACTTTTTATCAATGTGACATGATTCTCAAGGTTAAAATACTAAAGGCACATTTTACAGCTCCTACACTCCCACAAGCAGGTGTTTATAAATAAGAGCATGATCAAATAGTTCCTAAACAATTTTTTCTTTAATTGGTAATGATTTGTAATGCAATGTTTACCCAATTATTCATCAACAAATGTGTGTTTACTTTTGCATTTAAAAATAAATTAGTGGGAACTAAGATCATTGTGTAATTAGAACCATTATAAAACACATATGCAACAAAACATACATACATACTGAATATTTTTGTCCACATATAGTAAGCCTACAAAAAATAATATATATATATATATATATATATATAGATATATATATATATATATATATACCTACAAAGCAAGATACATATTTTTTTGACGTACAACATACAAATACAAATTTCATATAAAATATAATGTTTCATTTATATTTTCACTCTGTTGTATTTTTAACATTCATGTATCTTGCTTTGTAGCGATATATTGATCTAGATATAAATGTAGATAGGTATGTATATATATTTGTATAAATATATATATGATAAAAATTTTAACAAGTGTCTTTGATATATATCTGTATATACAGATATATGAACAAACATATCTGCTTAAAGAAAACTGTCACTATACAGACACTACACTGTATATAGCGACAACATACTCTGTGTATATAGAGAGACTACTCTGTATATACTGCTGCAGCCGAGTTTATTTGAGCACTTGCCCGGTCTCGGCCGCAGCAGTAACCAGGCGCGTGCCGGGATGTGCCTGGCGCGCGCCGAAGCCGCGGAGGAGCTCCCTCCGATCGGGGCTTTCTCCCTCTGCTCGCCGGGTCCGCCGGGTCCCCCGGAACCCCCTGCCGCCGTCCCCCACATCGCGAGACACCAGGGCTCCCTCGGGGAGCCCTGGACGCGCGTGCAGGGGGCACAGGCACCCAATGACGCGTGACCGCGCGTCGATGACGCGCGGCACGCCGAGGGAGTGCGGCTAGCATGCCGGGGCATCCCCAGGCTTGCGGAGCTAGCCGCACTCAAATAAAATGTGCCGCCTCTGTAGAGACAGACATGTCTATCTATATATGTGAAGGTATCTGTATAGCTGTATAACACATTTACAGACACAGTAATATACACACACACACATATCTTTGTCTATACAGATACAGAGAGAGATAGAGATACAGAGAGATACAGAAATACAGAGAGAGAGACAGACAGATAGAGATAGAGATACATACAGTAGAGATACAGAGACAGATACAGATACAGAGATACAAAGAGAGATAGAGATACAGAGATACAGAGAGAGATAGAGAGCTAGAGATACATATACAGAGATAGAGATACATATATACAGATAGCGAGATACACACACACATATACACGTGTGTGTGTGTATATATATATATAAATATATATATAAATATACACACACGTATATATATATATATATATATATATATATATATATATATATATATATATATATATATATATATATATATATATATATATATATACACACACATATATATATATACATATACACACACATTCATAATACATGTAAGTCAATAAACACATTTAAATATTTTGGACACATACACACATACATTCAGACATTTGTACAGTACAATGATAATGACATTAATACCTCAAGTTTACATGTTGTCTTTTATGACTACAATTATTTAATGTACGTACTATTTAGCAAAACACCTTAATAGTATTGAAATTATTTCACATAACGTTAACTGTATTAACTTTGCTACACTGTGTAATAGAATTTTTAGTCACTAATTATGTATGTAAAAAAACTAATGTAGATTCATTTAGGCAACCTGAATTAGAGTTGTAGGGCATAAATGTAGTGTACAGTATGTGCAAATGACAGTTGCCTTACATTTGTATGGACATTTGTATATTATACACTTTACATAAGTAGAAAATTTCATTAAATACACATGTGTAATAATGATAAAACATGTATTAATGCACAAATGATTATGAATTCTATCTAAATACATCTTCACAACACATTTAAAACAAACAGAAATACAACATGTAAGCATTTGTGGGAACAACAACAACACAAACCAATATTCATAATACAAAAAAAAATTATTTTTTTTATTTTGTGAACGAGTAACTGGCTTGTTTGATGGCTCACTTTCATTTGTTCGTGGCCTACCACCTCTTTTACTTGTTGTGGTTTTCTGGGTCATGACTGCTGCACTTTGTGTCTGGACAATTGCTGCAGCACTCTGGCCATGGGTAGACACTGGAATATTTTGAGTCTGGTTATAGACAGGTGCACTTTGTGCCTGGGTAGACACTGGAAGAATTTGAGGCTGGTTATAGACAGGTGCACTTTGTGCCTGGGTAGACACTGGAAGAATTTGAGGCTGGTTATAGACAGGTGCACTTTGTGCCTGGGTAGACACTGGAAGAATTTGAGTCTGGTTATAGACAGGTGCACTTTGTGCCTGGGTAGACACTGGAAGAATTTGAGGCTGGTTATAGACAGGTGCACTTTGTGCCTGGGTAGACACTGGAAGAATTTGAGGCTGGTTATAGACAGGTGCACTTTGGGCCTGGGTAGACATTGGAAGAATTTGAGGCTGGTTATAGACAGGTGCACTTTGGGCCTGGGTATAGACAGGTGCACTTTGGGCATGGGTAAAGACAGGTGCACTTTGGGCCTGGGTATAGACAGGTGCACTTTGGGCCTGGGTAAAGACAGGTGCACTTTGGGCCTGGGTATAGACAGGTGCACTTTGGGCATGAGTAAAGACAGGTGCACTTTTGGCCTGGGTAGACACTGGAAGAATTTGAGGCTGGTTATAGACAGGTGCACTTTGTGCCTGTTTATAGACAGGTGCACTTTGGGCCTGGGTAGACACTGGAAGAATTTGAGGCTGGTTATAGACAGGTGCACTTTGGGCCTGGGTATAGACAGGTGCACTTTTTGGGCATGGGTATAGACAGGTGCACTTTGGGCCTGGGTATAGACTGGTGTACTTTGGGCCTGGGTATAGACAGGTGCACTTTGGGCCTGGGTAAAGACAGGTGCACTTTGGGCCTGGGTATAGACAGGTGCACTTTGGGCCTTGGCCTGGGTAAAGACAGGTGCACTTTCAGCATGGGTATAGACAGGTGCACTTTGGGCCTGGGTATAGACAGGTGCACTTTGGGCCTGGGTATAGACAGGTGCACGTTGGGCCTGGGTAAAGACAGGTGCACTTTGGGCCTGGGTATAGACAGGTGCACTTTGGGCCTGGGCCTGGGTAAAGACAGGTGCACTTTGGGCATGGGTAAAGACAGGTGCACTTTGGGCCTGGGTATAGACAGGTGCACTTTGGGCTTGGGCCTGGGTAAAGACAGGTGCACTTTGGGCCTGGGTAAAGACAGGTGCACTTTTGGCCTGGGTAGACACTGGGAGAAATTGAGGCTGGTTAAAGACAGGTGTACCTTGTGCCTGGGGATAGTCTGGAACCTTATTTGACAATGTATTACAGCAAAGGGAAGTTCTTTCTGTTTGAGTAGTTGATAATTTTCGTTTTTTGACCTTATTTCAGGTGCCTCTTGAAGATTTTCATCTGTACTAGATGTCTGCATTGATTGAACCATCGTTGGTGATTCAAGATAAAAGCTTCTTACTTCAGAGAAGTCATCAGTGGATAAATGTAACATCTCAGTTTGTGGTGACAAAATTCCACCATAGAAAGAGCCATCAATGTGCCGCTAAAGTGGCCTTCATTTCCTGTTGAGTTTGTCTGAAGTTTATTCCCTTGAATTAGAGTGTTTACAAGAGTTTTGAGTGTGATATTCACGATATGCAATTCTGCTGGGATTTTTAGGATGATATTTTTCATTTCCCGCATTTCTGATGCCATAGTTTGGTGTACTCCCATAAGTTCCTGATGGTGGGTATTTTGTATTAGAATCATCCTTGATTCGGAGACATCAATTGCTGCCAAACTGTCTTGTTGATTCCTGGCATGATGTACTCGATGTGCTTCTGTTAATACTGGACTCTGATGATCATTATGTTCCATCTCTGTATGTATAAAAGAAATAATTATACATTAACATTTGACATTGTTAACATGTTTTTATGTCAGTATGTGTTGATCAAATTAATGACAATTTACTTTAAAATTATATTTATATCAAAAAACCTTTCCAAAAAAACTTTGTATGTGGCATTATTCACCAACAGTTTAACATGATTAATTGAGTGAATGATTACAGTACATCAGGCTTGATCTAAATTATTATGCACATATCCCTTTTCATCCATGTAAGTTATTGTGACACCCCCTGCCACATAAATCATCGTCATATTTTGTAAGGGTATTGAATGTAAATTCAAAAGTGTAAATTATTGTGACATGTTTCCTTTGCTACCTTATGCTGCTGGCTGGGATAGCGATGACATCACCAAGTCTGAAAGCACGAACACAGGCTGTCCTACATAATTTGGCACACAAGTGGGGTGGCATGGATCGTCAAAATATGTGTGCGTTTATTTTGATGTGTGTGTACATTTAAAAACGCTCATCAACAGTGGAAGTGAAAACATTTTGAGTACACAAGCACAAAGTTTTGGAAACCATTTACCCACCATTTTGTGCACAAATGAATGAAATCACACACTAACACACACACACACACACACACACACACACACACACACACACACACACACACACACACACACACACACACACACACACACACACACACACACACACACACACACACACACACACACACACACACACACACACACACACACACACACACACACACGTGAAACTACTAATAGTGTAGTGCAAGTTCCAAACAGCCATGCTTCTTCACAATGGAGCCAAAAACAAAACAATTCTGGACAAGAAGGGTGGCTTGTGTCTGTGTGCAGAGAGAAGACCCGTGCATGGTGCAAGCATAGTGAAGCAGAAACTACGTGCAGTTGCTGTGCTGCGCCCTACACTATTGTGCCCAGTGACGTTTCATGGCAGAGCAAGCGACAACAGCATAACTAATGTTTACATACACATTTAGCGCAAAGATGGCTAACATGTAATATTATAAAATAATGAATGGTGGTGATAGCCCTACTTTAGATGCACATTTATGATAAACTATGTTGAAATCAAATTGACAATACCAAGTATACTCCATATTTTACAATAACAAAGAGTTTGTGAATATTTAATGTTGAACATGAAAAACGAATATTAGTGTAGTCAATATATTCATGTCATACGAAATGAAAGAATGTTTGTATTTGACATTTTTACATTCATAGTGACCTTAAATAGTAGCAACTTAGATTATTTTTAAATGCTAATTTGTGAGCCATACACTGGCGACACACTTTATTCGAGCTCGGCTAGTCCCACGAATTCGGGTATACCCGGGTGTATTGAGGTTTGTGACTGTTTTCTGCCCGAGTGCATTGAGGTATTTTCCAGGCAGGGATTGAAGCATTTTATTCCCGCTGGCTGCAATACTGCACAGTATATATATATATATATACTGCATTACAATTCATGAATTTATGCCATCTGGTAGACACGCGAAGCATTGCAGCCTATTAAATCCTAATCATTATCATTTCACAGATCAGCCGCCCGTCAGCCAGGCATGAACCCAGGCTGGGAAGGCAAACGCAACGGGGCTTGTCAGAGGTGAGGAGCGGCGCATTCCAGGTATCTGCCAGGTACATACTGGGTATTTGCTCGAATAAAGTGTGTCGGTGCAGTAACTTCACACACCCTCGTATCTCTTTGTGACATTTCTATGAGTACAACATCATGTGTCAAGTTGCTATTAATAAGTATGCCCATATCACCAAGATGTGCATGTGATCTATGTTCATACATATGTTTGTGGTTCCCTACAAATAAACACATTCTATAATCAGAACATTATAGCCTCACCTTCCAGTAGTGATGATGCCACAGAAGATTCAGGTGTGGACACCTCTTCTTGTCTGTTGTGACGCACAGGGGTCACTATATGAATAAACAAAAACATACATTTGACAAGAACACATTTGTTAATGAGAGAAGCTTAACTGGGAGTAGTTAAGATGAATAAAATTGTTATCATTGTCTTAGTCCATTTTTTCATTACTAACATCTGTATATGATACATGTTGCACGTGTCAAACTAATGCACCTAAAGGGAATAAACTGTCAATGTAAGTACATAAGATTTGAGAATTCATATAATTAAGAATTATTTGAAAGTAATTGATAACATACAACATCACAGCAATTGTTCAGGGACAGTTTGTCAATATTCTATAATCAAAAAACTATTAAACAACATTACAATACAATTTGTATACTGTCACATTATATACAACATTTGTCTACAGAACATGAAATCATGAGAAATTATTGACCTGATAGGAATGTTTCTTCGTATACGCCTATATCCCTATCAGCAGGCAAACCAGAAATAACTACTGGCAACAATTTGTCTCGCAACTGCTCCTCCAAACTTGTTAATATTACAGGTGATGCCGGTGGTCCACCTCCAGTGCCGGAAGCATGTCTCCGCCCAAATTGTATTGTTTCCTTTAAATTTCTTCGGATATCGTCAAAGCGTTTGCGACAATTTTTGTGTGTCCGGACCTGATTGCCACATGCGGACACTGATAGTCGAATATCCTTCCATAATTGTTGTCGGATTGTGGAACTGGTCCTGCCTTTAAATATAATACAATAATGGACTACTATTAATTATCTTCTTTGGTAAGTTAGCTCAAATGACTGCGATATTGAACACATTTTATAAAATACTACTTTATCTGACACGTGTGGCACACAAACTAAACTATACATAGATATACATCGAAAGATATACAGAATAGTGAAAATGTAGAATGATAGGCAAAAGCTGAAAGAATACAGACATAATTGACAAGAATGCTATATGACAGACATGCACAACTCCAGGCCTCAAACAGGGCATGTTTTTTTTATCTACATACTTGTGCACAGCTGCCTCAATTAATGTATCACTCATACTGAGCCACTAATTAAGGCATCTGTGGTGAACTGGTGATAGATAGGTAATGTACAAACACTGCTCAACCTTAATATTCGAGTATTATAGGTAAAAAGTGGTGCATGGGAATTGGTTACATAGTGGGTAGGATCGGTCAAAGAAGACCAACAGAAAGAAATCCCATTAGTTTGCACTCAACTAAAATATAACACTGAGTATAGATGATTATATATCAAACCATATGGGTACCAGGAGGTTTAAAACACAAAACAAAAAATTATTTATTACTATATAAATACACATCTAATTGAAAACTGTTAAGCTAATTAAAAGAAATCTTAAAATCTCTAAAGATAGCAGCGACGGAGCAGATCGGCAAACCCCAGTGAGGGTGTATAGCTATATAACAAGTGTAGTATTCTATATACTGTCACGGCGGTCCTGTAAGTGTGTACAGGTGCATATATTCAGAACTTATCAATATAAGTCTGTATAAAGTAAATCAGCAGTGTGCCAATGGGCTTGGATATATCCGGCTGATTACACTTCATGCACTGGTCAGTGTATACCCAGGACCGTCTAGTGTGCGTCACTATACAAGTTGCATCTATATGTCCTTAAAGTGTATACTCCTCAAAGATAGGGCATAATACTCCATGAGTGTGCAATATGTCTATAGTGCGCTAAATATCACCCGTTTCCGAGATGTAACTCGTGAGTTAGTGGGGATGCCTCACGCTCCGTCTTCAAGCTCCAAGACAGAAACTGGCTGACGTCATCGGTCTGCGCGTCGCCTGACACCCGACGATCGTTTCACGCCTCTTGGCGCTTCTTCAAGGGGGGAGGAGTGTGCCATTGCTCCTCTATGGTATGTATTTATACACCTTCTGGGGGCGGGATTAGGGGCGTTTTTAGTAATAACGCGGAGTCCCTATTCGTTAGTTAGCCTCAGTTTAATTAACTGATTTGATGGCTCTTATTATTGTAGCCATATCGATTGGTATTGAATAGCAATGCATAGAATTCGAACAGAATACTTAGGTAGTAGATATGGCTTCTAGTGCGAGTGATGTGGTAGGTAAGTATGAAACTAATGCGTGCATACATGCAATAATATGGACATGCAACATATAAATCTTAGGTCTGGTGTATGTGGAAGATGAAGTGGTAGGACCGCAGATAGACATAGATGTATAACATACTAAGTGTATATTGCTAAGGTATATCTCTATGTCTGTCGCGGTATGTACTGCACCGACACACTTTATTCGAGCAAATACCCAGTATGTACCTGGCAGATACCTGGAATGCGCCGCTCCTCACCTCTGACAAGCCCCGTTGCGTTTGCCTTCCCAGCCTGGGTTCATGCCTGGCTGACGGGCGGCTGATCTGTTAAATGATAATGATTAGGATTTAATAGGCTGCAATGCTTCGCGTGTCTACCAGATGGCATAAATTCATGAATTGTAATGCACTATATATATATATATATATATACTGTGCAGTATTGCAGCCAGCGGGAATAAAATGCTTCAATCCCTGCCTGGAAAATACCTCAATGCACTCGGGCAGAAAACAGTCACAAACCTCAATACACCCGGGTATACCCGAATTCGTGGAACTAGCCGAGCTCGAATAAAGTGTGTCGCCAGTGTACACGTATATCCCATAAAAAGTGGGTAGGTTTGCATCAGGGCTGTAATGCCCTAATGCCGTAGATACATACAGATGGTAATCAGGTTATACATATAGTGGTACACTGTTGTATATGTACATATGTATGTGCCCTAGGCACTAGGAGGTAATGTAAGGTGTAGAAATGACCTCTAGCTGTTTAGACCACCCAAAAGGGTCAATGCGGTCTTACTAGTTCTTAAAATATATTTAAGCTGACTATAGATGATATTTTATTCTTCAGTGGTAAGAAAGGAAAGTAAGTAAGGTGGTAAGTAAGGAAAGTAAGAATCCTGGAACATCTGGGATCCATACGCAATAAACAAGATACACCCCTGGCCAGACATGTGAATGGTGTTCACGAGGGTATTTCTAAACATCTACGTTTCGCAGGGATAGAATTGGTACCATTGGGCCCACGAAAGGGAGACTGGAATAGGTTACTCCTACAAAAAGAGTGTAAATGGATATACACGTTAAAGACCCTCAGTCCTATAGGACTGAATGAGGGATTCATATATTCACCCTTCATCTAACAACTGTACACAGTCAGGGTAAATATGTTTAATACCCAGTCAGACCGTATTGACCCCTTTGGGCGGACTAAACAACTAGATGTCACTCCTACACTCACTATATATCCTTTCTCTCTCCCCCAGTACCCTAGGTACACACATATATACACTGGCGACACACTTTATTGCAGTGTGGCCAGTACCGCAAGCCGGGAGATTTCCCGGCTTGCAAGTGGCAGCCCCTCGGCGTGCCGCGCGTCTCCGATGCGCGGTCACGCGTCATCGGGTGCCTGCGCCCCCTGCACGCACGTCCAGGGCTCCCCGAGGGAGCCCTGGTGTCCCGCGATGTGGGGGACGGCGGCAGGGGGTACCGGGGGACCCGGCGGACCCGGAGAGGAGAGGGGGAAGCCACGATCGGCGGGCCTCTCCTCCGCTGCTTCGGCGTGCGCCCGGCACTCTCCGGCGCGCGCCAGGTAACTGCTGCGGCCGAGAACGGGCAAATGCTCGAATAAACTCGGCCGCAGCAGTATATATATATATATATATATATATATATAATCAAAAAATAAATAGATGATACCGTTCTGTGGCTAACGAAATGCTTTTATTTGTGCGAGCTTTCGAGATACACTGATCTCTTCTTCCGGCGATGTTACAATGAATGAAGCAAGGATTACTTAAAAACAGTGTCTCTTGGAATGTTATCTGTGTTGGTACTTCCCCCGGTGTGGATGA
The DNA here is from genome assembly GCF_040206685.1 of Ascaphus truei. Classification (NCBI taxonomy): domain Eukaryota; kingdom Metazoa; phylum Chordata; class Amphibia; order Anura; family Ascaphidae; genus Ascaphus; species Ascaphus truei. Next base: position 253,282,536 of record NC_134487.1, on the reverse strand, counting down.
GATTTAAGGCTGGAGGTGTCAAAGGGTAACTGAAAGCAAGTGAAGAAAGAGTGTGTATGTGTATCAGTGTGAATAAAAATGAATGGAGAGCCCACAGTATAAACAGTGCTCTACACTAGGTGTGTAGGTGCTTCATTCATTGTAACATCGCCGGAAGAAGAGATCAGTGTATCTCGAAAGCTCGCACAAATAAAATCATTTCGTTAGCCACAGAACGGTATCATCTATTTATTTTTTGATTATTGAAGCTCGGCTAACACGGTACTGATACCTCTACATGGATATATATATATATATATATATATATATATATATATATATATATATATATATATATATATATATATATATGTTCATCCCAAGTATCAACCATGCTGGTATTGCTAGGTTATCCCTATTCAGATATGCGCAAATGACCCCACATGTATATATACTCGGTAGGCATAATTTTACATACAGTGGGACCACTGAAGAATAATATACCATCTATAGTCAGCTTAAATATATTTTAAGAACTAGTAAGACCGCATTGACCCTTTTGGGCGGTCTAAACATCTAGAGGTCTTTTCTACACCTTACATTACCTCCTAGTGCCTAGGGCACATACATATGTACATATACAACAGTGTACCACTATATGTATAACCTGATTACCATCTGTATGTATCTATGGCATTAGGGCATTACACACTCGATCTAGCCCTGATGCAAACCTACCCACTTTTTATGGGATATACGTGTACATACCGCGACAGACATAGAGATATACCTTAGCAATATACACTTAGTATGTTATACATCTATATCTATCTGCGGTCCTACCACCTCATCTTCCACATACACCAGACCTAAGATTTATATGTTGCATGTCCATATTATTGCATGTATGCACGCATTAGTTTCATACTTACCTACCACATCACTCGCACTAGGAGCCATATGTACTACCTAAGTATTCTGTTCGAATTCTATGAATTGCTATTCAATACCAATCGATATGGCTACAATAATAAGAGCCATCAAATCAGTTAATTAAACTGAGGCTAACTAACGAATAGGGACTCCGCGTTATTACTAAAAACGCCCCTAATCCCGCCCCCAGAAGGTGTATAAATACATACCATAGAGGAGCAATGGCACACTCCTCCCCCCTTGAAGAAGCGCCAAGAGGCGTGAAACAATCGTCGGGTGTCAGGCGACGCGCAGACCGATGACGTCAGCCAGTTTCTGTCTTGGAGCTTGAAGACGGAGCGTGAGGCATCCCCACTAACTCACGAGTTACATCTCGGAAACGGGTGATATTTAGCGCACTATAGACATATTGCACACTCATGGAGTATTATGCCCTATCTTTGAGGAGTATACACTTTAAGGACATATAGATGCAACTTGTATAGTGACGCACACTAGACGGTCCTGGGTATACACTGACCAGTGCATGAAGTGTAATCAGCCGGATATATCCAAGCCCATTGGCACACTGCTGATTTACTTTATAGAGACTTATACTGATAAGTTCTGAATATATGCACCTGTACACACTTACAGGACCGCCGTGACAGTATATAGAATACTACACTTGTTATATAGCTATACACCCTCACTGGGGTTTGCCGATCTGCTCCGTCGCTGCTATCTTTAGAGATTTTAAGATTTCTTTTAATTAGCTTAACAGTTTTCAATTAGATGTGTATTTATATAGTAATAAATAATTTTTTGTTTTGTGTTTTAAACCTCCTGGTACCCATATGGTTTGATATATAATCATCTATACTCAGAGTTATATTTTAGTTGAGTGAACTGGTGATATCCTGAAAAGCTGGCCTGTATGCGGCAAGCGAAAACATGAGTTGTGCAGGACTGTTGTAGGATTACATAATGCTCGTTGTTGTAATGATGCATGAATGTGCGAAATTGAAACAGCTTACAATGTGTATTTTTGAGTGTCTTTGGTTTCAGACAATCAGCGTTATGAGCAACAGAGACAGGACAGGGGATTGGTCAAGAACTCGCAGGCACCAGTTGACTCCTCCCTCCATAGATGCTACATTTAAATTGCACATTATACAATTATGGGTGTGGTGTGGAGGGGTGGGGTGTGGAGGGGTGGGGTGGGGTGTGGTGGGTGGTTATGATAAGTCTTACAACTCCATTTTGATTTTGATGGCTGCTGTGTGTGTTTCGTATTGTTTGTGTACTACCATTTTGTGTGTGTATAGCGAATGTGTTGTGTGTACACAGAGGGAGCGGTACTGTATGGATATAGATATATGCAGTGTATGCGTCAATTGATGTGGTTTCATGTATGTATAAAATTTGTGCTAATAAAATACATAGACATAACTATAAAAAAAGGTATATTTTAAATGTAAAAATCATACCGCTAGCCTACAATAGTAATAAGCAATGACGACTCAGATATTAATGATCAATAATGTTGGTAAAGTCCCTCTACTTTGCATCCGGCCTTCAACTCTTGGAGCAAGGACATTATTAATGAATATACAAATCATACATTCTGTGCTGAAATCAAATACTCATTTTTTATCACAAACTGATCATGTATTTTGAAAGATAATATCCTACAATATATTACATGCATTCTATTTTGAAATACACGAAGGACATTATTTACATACATAACATCCATTAGATACTTACATAGATGTCATTTATTCCATTGTGACATATATTACTTTTATTATATCAGCTATATTAAAATTAAATTTGGAATAATCATAGGAGTACAATTTGGGAGATAATAAATGAAAAAATGTTCTTACCTAATAAATGACCATACAGCTGATCATAGTTGGCCACAATGCCCGTCACAAGGGCTGTATTTTCATCCGAATTAAAGCGTTTATTTCGGGTACCATTTTTTTTTACTCTGAGTACGTGCAACCTTTGCACGTGGCTGCTGCTGACTGGACTCCACTTCTTCCAATGGAAGAGACTGCAGGAGCACTGCAGCATCAGACACCCCACCACCAGACACCCCACCACCACCACGCACCCCATCACCATGAGACACCCCACCACCACCATTCACACCACCACCACCACCAGACACCCCACCACCACCACGCACACCCCACCACCACTACTCACCCCACAACCACTACGCACCCCACCACCACCACGCACCCTACCACCACCAGAAATCCCACCAGCACCACTACCCTGACTCACACGTTCACTCACACGCCTAATCACATGACCAGCACTCACCCCAGTATCACTCCCCTCTCTCTTAAGCCTACTCACACGACCAGCACACACCCTAGCATCACTCCCCTCTCTCCCACACCTACTCACATGACCAGCACTCACCCTAGCATCACTCTCCTGACTCACACCACTCACCCCAGCATCACTCTCCTGACTCCCACCACTCACCTCAGCATCACCACTCACCCCAGCATCACTCCTCTGACTCCCACGCCTCCCATCCATACCTCTAGCAGTCACAAGCAACACAAAAATAAATTAAACCTCAAGCTCACTAAACACTTTCAAACAGACAATAACAAAAAGTTTGAAAGAAAATATAACAGCACAAAACAAATCAATCAACAAGTATATCAATCTCTCTCAAAATGAACAGCTCTGTCCATCACTCCCTCTCTCTCTCTCTCTCTCCCAAACACACAGAGAAAGAATATAAACAAATGTAACCTTTAAATAGACCGCTCAATTACGCCATTGGTTGTGTACTCGCGTGATTCAGAAAAAGAACGCCATTGGCGGTGCGTGCACGCCATTGGCGGTGCGTGCATGGCATTTCAACATTCACGCCAAGCTATTCGCCATCTTGGCAAATGGTGGTGGCACATTGATTCACCATGGATTCGCCCATTCCTGCATACAGCGAGTGTAACACGCCAAAAACATGGCGAATTCAAACCCTGGCGAATGCCATTTTCCGCTGCTTAGTGCATAGACCCCTTAGTGTCATTTCAAAATGTTACGGATGATGAGGAAAGACCCTTTAAGAAATCAAAAAATCTAGGGGTCAAAAGTCTCGTTCAGACTGGGGAAGGAGACAAGATGACAGACAAGAGGCGATGCAGAATCAGGGAACTTCTTTCTTTTCCCTTCCAAAAAAGGCAGAGGACATGAAGGGGGAGACGGGGGAGACCCAAGAGGGTCCTCATACAAGAGGAAGAAAAGCAATTAAATGATTCCACTGGAGTTATTAATATTTCAGGTGTTCAACTGGATAAAGAAGAACTTTCCCTCCTCTCCAAGGGACTTAAGTTTGCCCCAGAGTCCAATTTTAACCTTTTTGACTCTGTAGTGGACTTACATAGATTTATTCGTAAACTAACCCTTAACAAATTTTTCAGGAAAGAAGATTCCACTATTGTTGACAATTCTGTACCTATTGATGCAAATGATGGTTCTTATGATTCCATATCTGACACTGTTAACCCTGATGCTAATAAAGTTTTTTCTTTCAGGGAGCAATGTCACATACAGTACATGAATGAACTGCTATTAGACCAAAACTCACACTATGATCCTCAGAATTTTCTAGGTAAAAAAGCCTCAGGCTTTAAGAAAAAGTCTAATTTTTACCCTGCATTTGCCAAAGGAAGTGCAATCAATACATTTGAGAAATTGGTTGAGAGGGACCTCTCTATCTTAGCTTCAGGTTATACATTTTCTGTAGGAGCAGGTAAACCCTTTTGCAAAAATTTGACCACGGGTGAGATTAATCCTCTGAAAACATTGAAATCTAACAAACAATTAGTTATAAGAATGCAGATAAGGGGGGAGTGGAGGTAGTGCAGCATAGGAGTGATTACCGAGGGGAGGCCCTACGTCAACTCCGGTACACCCTCTCATATGCTGTGCTCCCATCTAACCCCACCTTTTCATTCATGTCCGACCTTAGAGAGCTTCTAGAGGAGGGGAACATTCTGGATGTTCTAGATACTAATGAAACTGACTTTCTCTATAATCCCTTTCCAACCATGGCCGTATTCCACCATCTCCCAAACATCCATAAGACATTGGTCTCCCCTAATGGGAGGCCAATTGTCTCTAGCATTGGATCTTTGGGAGATGGTCTGTCACGGTATATGGACCACTATTTACAGCCCCTGGCCCGGGCCCTTCCTTCTAACATTTTAGATAGCACAGATTTGATTAACCAAATTTCTCATATTCCATGGAAATCTGGCTACATCTGGTTGTCTATGGACGTCACATCACTTTACACCATAATTCAACATGACCTTGGATTGGCAGCTTCACGATATTTTTTAGAAAATTCTAATCTGTCACCTGCACAAGTCACTTTTATTTTGGATTCTATTAAATTTCTTCTCACACAAAACTACTTTTTATTTGATGGGGTTTACTATCTCCAGACACGTGGAATGGCTATGGGTACAGCTTTGCCCCTTCCTATGCAAATTTGTTCATGGGTTGGTGGGAGTCATTCCACGTGTTTGGAGATAGGAACCCCTTCAGAGATCACATTATTTTTTATCGGTGGTTCATTGATGACCTTATTTTTATTTGGGAGGGTGATCTCACTACACTATTATTATTTGTTGATTCACTTAATGAAAATGATTGTGATCTCAAATTCACTTTCACTTATGATTATCACCACTTAAATTACCTCGACCTATTACTTTATGTTGATCTTTCTTTGAAAATTCATACGGATATTTTCCGCAAAGAAAACTCATGGAACACTTATTTAAGAGCTGATAGCTGCCATCCCAGGTCTCTCATTAAGGGCATACCGAAGGGACAACTAATGAGAGTTAACGTAATTGCTCCAAAGATGAGGACGTTCATAGGCAATCAGATGATTTGAAAAAAGGTTTCTAGCCAGGGTGGAAGTGGATCTGATGGATAGAAAACAATTGTTGATAAGGAAACCTAAGAAGGCTTCACATATTTCAGATCCACTTTTCATCACTCAATTTAGTCAGCAAGCCCAGGAGGTCAGGCTAATTTTGGAAAAACATTGGGATGTGTTACGTCTTGATCCAGTTCTAGGGCAAGACTTACCATTAAAACCAAAAATTGTCTTTAAAAAGGCAAAAACCAAATCCAATTCCCTTTCACCTAGTTTGTTCGCTTCCCATACGGATAGTTCTCGACCCTCTACTAAGGGTTCCTATAGATGCGGTTCTTGTAAAGTTTGTGATATTCTGTTACCAACTAAAACATTTGAAAGTACTGTAACAAAGGAAAAATGTCATATACGCAGTTTTATTAACTGCAAAACATCTTTTGTAATATATCTCCTCACCTGTGGGTGTGGGAAACAGTATGTGGGACGGACCACTTGAAGTCTTAAAACACGTATTATGGAACACCTTAGACTTATTAAAAATAAGGATTTAAACCAGGCCTGCACAACATACGGCCCGCGGGCCACATGTGGCCTGTCTGGCCTCTCTGTGCGGCCCGCGATGACTCTGGCCGGGTGCAAGTTAATTAAATAAATTTAACAAAAAAAAAGTTTAAAAAAATGGCGGCGATTCATCCCTCCTCCCTCCCTCTCCCTCCCAGCCCCCTCCCTCTCCCTCCCTCTCCCTCCCTCTCAGCCCCCTCCCTCTCCCTCCCAGCCCCCGTGTTTTGCGGTGCGCGGGGGCAGCAGCAGCATGAGGAGGATGCGGCAGCCGTGTGTTTTTCTTCAATAGCAGGCTGCTGGGGAGGTCAGAGCATGCCGGGGGTGGGGCTTAGTGCCGGGGAGAGAGGATGTGCTGAGCTGATCTAAGAGAGGTGTGTGTGGTGTGTGTGTGTGTGTGTGTGTGTGTGTGTGTGTGTGTGTGTGTGTGTGTGTGTGTGTGTGTGTGTGTGTGTGTGTGTGTGTGTGTGTGTGTGTGTGAGAGAGAGAAAAAAACAGGCTGGTGGGGGGGTGGGTCTGAAAAACAGGCTGGTGGGGGGTGGGTGTGAGAAATGGGCTGGTGGGGGGGTGGGTGTGAAAAATGGGCTGGTGGAGGGGGGTGGGCTGCTGACATGTGAGGGGGGGTGAGCTGCTGACATGTGAAGGGGTGGGCTGCTGACATGTGTTTGGGTGGGCTGCTGACATGTGAGTGGGGGGCTGCTGACATGTGAGGGGGGGCTGGGATGCTGACATGTGAGGGGCAGGAGGGAAGTGAGGTGCAGGGGGGGGAGAGAGTGATGTGAGGTGCAGGGGGGGAGAGAGTGATGTGAGGTGCAGGGGGGGGGATAATGATGTCAGTTTCAGGGGGGGAGAGAGTGATGTGAGTTGCAGGGGGAGGGTGAGAGTGATGTGAGTTGCAGGGGGAGGGTGTAATGTGAGTTTCAGGGGGGGGAGAGAGTGTCATATTGAGGGGAGTGGGAAAGAGTGTCATATTAAGGGGAGGGGGAAAGAGTGTCATATTGAGGGGAGGGGGAGAGTGTCATATTGAGAGGAGGGGGAGAGTGTCATATTGAGGGGAGGGGGAGAGTCATATTGAGGGGAGGGGGAGAGTGTCATTTTGAGGGGAGGGGGAGAGTGTCATTTTGAGGGGAGGGGGAGAGTGTCATATTGAAGGGAGGGGTAGAGAGTGTCATTAAGGGGAAGGGAGAGAGTGTCATATTGAGGGAAGAGAGACATGGGGGGATGCTGACTTGTGGGGGGGGGTGCTGACATGGAATGGGCTGGGGGGATGTGGATGGGGGTATTGTATGTTTGATGTGGAGGGGGGTATTGTGTGTTTGATGTGGAGGGGGGTATTGTGTGTTTGATGTGGAGGGGGGTATTGTGTGGGTGAGGGGGAGAGATGGGGGTATGAGAGATAGATGGGGAGTATCGTAAAGATTGATAGTGAGGGGTTATGGGGGAGATATGAGGATGATGATGATGATGATGATGATGATGATGATGATGATGATGATGATGATGATGATGATGATGATGATGATGATGATGATGATGATGATGATGATGATGATGATGAGAGGTGCTGGAAGAGAGATGATGATGATGATGATGATGATGATGATGATGATGATGATGATGATGATGATGATGATGATGATGATGATGATGATGATGATGATGATGATGATGATGATGATGATGATGATGATGATGATGATGATGATGATGATGATTTAACCCGTGCGGCCCAATTTTTTTTTCCTTGGAGCAGTTCGGCCCTTCTCACTTTACGAGTTGGGTAGGCCTGATTTAAACCATCCAGTCCCACTACACTGTACCCACTGCCACAGGGGGGATGTTAGATACATTAGAGCATCTGGTATAGTATTTGTGCCACCCCATGTTAGAGGGGGCAATCGAATTAGAAGACTTGACCAGAGGGAGGCCTATTGGATTGTCACTTTAAGGACAAGGGCTCCCTCTGGCCTTAATACTGACTGGGACTTAACCCATTTCCTGTGATCATCCTGCCTCCCTCTGGTCTCTTGTTCTCCTGTGACATATAACCTCTGTTTCGTTTCCCATCTTATACTGTTTGAGTTTAACTGTATATATCCTCTTTAGAAGAAGGGATTTTTGTATAGGTGGGATTAGTTCTGAAATGTCTTTTGTATTCATTTTTCTCTTCTTTTTTCATTTTTTATTATTTGAATTAATTTAGGCATTATAATTAATATCAGGTCTTTCTTCTCTCTATAGTCTTTAGAATTATTGGCTAATATGAACTATGGGAGTTAAATCACTCTTTTGATCACACCTGCGACCTATGTCTTTTTTTATGGCATGAGATCGTACTGTGATTAGATTGATGTTGCTTGTATTTCCTAATTGCTGGTTTAAGTGGGTTTAAGTGGGTTTGAATATATGTGTTTATGTATATATGCTAATACCTCAAAGTACGGGCATATTCAATTATTTATACTTTAAGATAAGGTTAAATATATTTTTTATATATATATGAATTTATTATTTTTTGGATATTATTCTTTCCACACTTACAGTGGCTGACACCTTTATCCTAATGCGGTCGCATACACGGCGCTCTGATAATCGCGGGCAGATGCGTTTTTTTTGGTCCGGCGTGAATTGCGCTATTTTCGCGCTCGTAATATTAGCATTTTAGTATTGCTGTCTGCAATGCTGCAATACCGTCTAAAAACTCTGGGGGGAGTACGCGAGCTGTTGTCTTGGGAGTCTACTTTAGCAGTTCAACCTACTTCAGTAGACAGTCTGCGTGTGCGCACGCAGTAATTGTAAATTTGCATATTTATACATGAATGTGCAGTGCTGTATGACTCATTTGAAAATTGTTTAAACGCATAGGCGTGTGGCATGTGCTGTAACAGTGTCACATTTCGGCATATACAGTACAGCGCTCTCCCCTCGCTCGCCCCCGCACACACACAGGATAATTTACTGCACTGCAGTATTTCAACTTCTTATCTTATCTACAGTGCAGTACACCTCTCCCACACCATTCCTTTGAATGTGTGTCTTTCTGGTTTCAATCACATTCCTGCTTGATAGCTGATGATTATTGCGCATGCGTCTGAAAGTTCACTGCTTGCTTGAGTGAGTGACCAAAAAAAAAAAAAAAATTTCCTCATTTTTTATTTTTATTTTCTCCACACAAGCCTGCATAAACCATATTGATATTATGATATTCAATCTATGCTGTAGCTTTTGACTTTGACACTGTGCGTTTGACTGCACATGGTTGATTTGTGTGCTTTTTATGTTCTGTATTTGGGGGTGTAGGGATCAAATTATTATGATGACCTGCCTTTTGAAATATGCCATTTCTTTGAACAAGGCTCGCTCAAGGATTTGAAACTCTTATCTACAGAGTCATTCAGTTTATGAAGCTTGTTATTGTGTTTTTAATCCGTCCCTAGCCGAGCATCACCTCTCTGCGCCTGCGTGTAATCCTCTTTGAGATGGGAGCTAGTTGATTACTGCGCATGACTCACCCAACCCCCCCCCAACCCTTTGAGGCTTTGTTTACGGTAACGCTTTGGACAATCCCTTCTCGAATTTGATATGTAAATCTGATTTGCACAGCACTGTGAGAATTGAGAGTTAAAAAAAATATTAACTGATTCATGCTGTTGATGCAGTAAATTACCACTTTTTGTCATTCTTTCTTTTTCTTTGGTGTAGGTGTGGGGGGGGGTTGTTGTCAATGCGAAGTTCAACAGTGAGGGACCAAAAAAATATATATATATTTCTTTTTTCTCCTCATTTTTTATTTTTATTTTCTCTACACAAGCCTGCATAAACCATCTTGATTTTACAATATTCAATCTGTGCTGTAGCTTTTGACTGCGACCCTGTGCGTTTGACTGCACATGGTTGATTTGTGTGCTTTTTATGTACTGTATTTGGGGGTGTAGGGATCAAATTATTATGATGACCTGCCTTTTGAAAATATGCCATTTCTTTGAACTGCAGTAGAGCTAATCCTTCATGCAGCTGTACCCTGTGCCCCCCTCCCCCACGCACACAAACAATGCTCACTCAAGGATTTGAAACTCTTATCGACAGACACCTCTACAGAGTCATTCAGTTTCTGAAGCTTGCCATTGTGTTTTTAATCCGATCTTGGCCGAGTATCACTTCTCTGCGCCTGCGTGTAATCCTCTTTGGGATGGGAGCAAGTTGATTACTGCGCATGACTCACCTCAGCCCCCCCCCCCAACCCTTTGAGGCTTTGTTTACGGTAATGCTTTGGAAAATCCCTTCTCGAATTGGATAGGTAAATCTGATTTGCACAGCACTGTGAGAATTGAGAGTTAAAAAAACCATTAACTGATTCATGTTGTTTTGTCATTCTTTCTTTTTCTTTGGTGTACAGTAGGTGTGTGGGGTGGGGTTGTTGTCAATGATTATGATTATCATGAATGTAAATAAATATTTATTTTATTTTATCAGGAACAAAAAAAACAAATATAAAAATAATCATGAATAATACATACAGTAATGCAGTCTCTATTAAGTTCTTCTGTCAGATGGAAATTGAGGGCCGACCGGTGGATAATCATGAATAATGCACATTGATAATAATATTAATTAATAATATATAATAATATATATATAGTAATATAATTTTTTCCGTCTTTATCATCTTCCTCATTCTGTGTACAGTACAGTAGATCATTGAGAGAGGAGAGGTTTTGTGTACATCAGGACTGCAGTTTAGATACTGTACACTTAACTGTACAAACAGTTCACAGACTGTACACGATAGCCCCCCTCTCCCCCAGTCCATCCTTTTTTACTGAAAAGACAAGAAAACTTAAAATTAGTGTAGTTATGTGCATACTGTATTATGGCATTGTGTGCTGTGTAGTACTGTCAAACTAGTCTATACTGGAACTACTGTATACTCTGACTACTGTTAAATACTTTGTAACCAGATGGCTGATGCTGCTCTCTCTGGAAAGAAAAAAATTGAGCAGTTACTGTAGGTGCATACTGTATTATGGCATTGTGTATTGTATATCTGCTCCATAATGGACTACAGTATGCAGTTAGTACTGTCAAACTAGTTTATACTGGAACTACTGTATACACTGATTACTAGGAAAGAAAAATCTGTGCCATACTTACCTGTATCATACTGTACTTACAATACTACAGTACAGTACTATACCATATTACCTTCCCGATGCTTGCCCATTGGACTACAGTATGCAGTTAATACTGTCAAACTAGTCTATACTGGAACTACTGTATACTGTAGCTACTGTTAAATACTTTGTAACCAGGTGGCTAGTGCTGCTCTCTCAGGAAATAAAAAATCTGTGCCATACTTACCTTTATCATACTGTACTTACAGTACCATACAACAGTACAGTACTATACCAACTATCTTCCTGATGCTTGCCCATTACGCACGATCACAGTGGGCAACACAGTCGCAATATGGTCAATATATTTATTGCATCGTTCCATGGTGAGTACATCGTTCCAAAAACTCAGTATGCTTTGCGCCAATTCATCCTTTTTGGAGGGTTTCACGACTTTTCGGATATGGTCCTTCAGCTGATGCCAGACAATTTCGATAGGATTGAAGTCTGGCGATCTGTCATTGGAGGGGGAAAAAAAGGACAATTAGTTAAAGAGATAAAGTACACAGTAAAAACAGTGGGAAAAAATGAGACACAGTTACCGCACTTACTCTGCTGGCATCTTCACCCAGTTGATACCGTGCTCAAGGATATGCACTGTTGACGCGGTGTGTTTCGGATCGTTGTCCTGGTAGAAACGGTGACCATCCGGGAACTCACGTGTGATGTATTCCACAATCTCAGGCACAATTTTCTCTTGGAATAAAGCTTTATTCATGATTCCTATAACAAGAAAAGAAAAGTGCTCAAAAAACTGCACACTAGTACAGTACAGTGCGTAAGGCAAAAGCGTGTGACATACATTTTACTGTACCTTCAAAGATGACGATGCATCCTGCTCCACTTCTAGAGATGGCACCCCATACATGCATCTTCACTGGGTGTTTTGGACGCGGCTTCATAGATATACGACCTTTTTTGTGGAATGCAAAGGTGGCAAATCTCTCCAGCGAAATAGTAGACTCGTCAGTGAAGATGCAATCCTGGAAAGTTTCTCCACTGTCGATCCATGCCTGGGCCTGGACCAACCTCTTGATTTTGTTAACGTCCCTTATCATAGGGCACGCTCTGTAATGACAAGGAATAAATAATTTTAGAGGTACAGTACAGTTTCTTAAACAACACTTTTACCTCCTGTACTGTCCAGTACTAACCTCACACGTCCATATTTCCATCCAATTCTGCGTCTCATCTTCTTTATGCTGGTCTCGGATACAGTGAGATTGTGATTTTGCTGCAGAGTGTATTTGACCCTTAATGCACTCTTCGCATCATTCTCTTCACTTATTTTGTCGACCAGAAGAGTTGTCTCCCTACAATATACAGAAAATCAACAATCCGGTAAGTTACAGTGCAGTAGGCCACAAGCACAGCACATCATTTGCAGTAAAAATAGTATACAATTAGAGAGATCTACACAATATATAGTTCTATTAATATGCAACAATATAAACAATAGATATACTGTAGTTATATAAATATACCGAAATAACTATAAAATTAGAGAAATCTACACAATATATTGTTCTATTAATATGCAGCAATATAAACAATATATATACTGTTGTTATATAAATATACTTACGCGTTAATTACCGTTGGTGTCTTCGTGCGTTGTCTATTTTTTCCGTGTGCATGATAGCACACGGTGGTTGATTGCACAACGAGACCAGAAGCAGCTAACCAGCATTGGATATCTGCAATTCGGTGTCCGCTTGTGAACATCTCCTTAATTCTCATGCTGAGCTCCTTTGAAATCTTTTTAACAGGCATTGCTGCATGTAGAAAGAAATACAAACACAAGAATGTATATTGGATGTTTAGTCGATGTGTATTCAATGTGCAGTGAATCCACAAAATGGATGGTGTATTTATACGTTAATGACTCACATTAGAGTACGTCCACTTTCAACACCTGTACCTCGTCGCCATGCATAAAAGGTTACACACTTTGCATAGCCCACCACTCGATGATCTTTATCTGAACTTGCCCTTGTCCAGATACTGCATTGTGCCATCTGCTTCCATGGATCAACCCCGATTCTAAGGACGCAAGAAGCCACTCGCCTCTGCCGTGCCTGTCATGCAGAAAAAGCGAAAGGCAGGAGCCATTCCCAAGCCAAGGCCAAAGCGACAGGCTAAGGCTAACAAAGAAAACCTTCTGCTGACCCCAAAGGCTAAGGGTTTTAAAACACGTAAGCTTTTTTATGTCAAGAAGAAATACGGTGATGAACACTCAACACAAAACAAATGGCAGCCAACTGTCACGCCTGTATGCTCGCAGACCTGGCTAGACCCCGGTATCGAGGTGGTAACGGTATGATACCACACACCCACAGCAGTGGGAGCAAGCCCGGAGTGTGGTATAGCGATTCGGAGAGGGAATCCATGGGACAGGGCTGGCGTGGGTAGCTACAAGTGGCATAGATGCCGTGCGAGTCTCCGGAAGAGAAACATTAGTTAATTGCTGGGAGAGAGTGGACAGCTGATCACTGACGAGTTGAAAGGCCTCTAGGGGAATAATTATCTCAAAAATTGTACCCACCTCGGGGGGGTCTGCATTTGTTGAGCTCTGCATAATGTCACGCCTGTATGCCCGCAGACCTGGCTAGACCCCAGTACCGAGGTGGGAACGGTATGATACCCCACATCCACAGCAGTGGAAGCAAGCCCGGAGTGTTGTATAGTGTTGCTGGGTCTGTAGAAAGAGTTGTTAGAGTATACTTGCAACGCTTGGGATTGTCCGAAAGAATAGTCATGTGCGAGGGCCAGATTCAGGAGTCCAGAGTTTAACGTAGTAGAAGGCGTAGCAGTGTTCACAGGGATAACAGAGAGCAGAGTAGTCCAGGACGAGCAGGGGTCAAAACCAGGGAGATCCAAGATAACACAGGAGCAGGATACAGGGAGTACACGGAGAGAGCAAAGCATAGGTCAGGTACACAGGGAAACAGGAACTATGCAGAGCGGGGAAGAAGTGGACAGACAGGGATTATAAAGGAGGAGTTACCAATGGGAGAGAGGGGAGAAGTAGAGAGAGAAGTGGGATATGACAAGGATTGGACAGGAAGAGAAGAGGAGGAGACAGAGGAGGCGGACAGGTGAAAGGCCTGAAGGGATTGGTAGGCGGAGACCTGGGAAACAGGATAAGAGGAACCGCATGGAGCAAGGGAAGACCGCAGGGGGCGGACAGAGCTCAGCGAAGGGGAATATGCGCGGGACTTGAGACTGCGCGATGGCATACAGCAGCATAGCGGAGGAGACAAGTGAGTCAGGGAGAGCCATGGCGGAGCGTGTGCGTGTGCCCTCCGAGGATTGGGGGAGTGCACGCACCGGACGCGTCTCCAATAAATTCGGGATCAATACCTGCAAGTTGACACATTACTGAAGCGCATGCGCATTACAATTCATGAATATCTGCCATCTGGCGGACACGCGAAGAATTGCAACCAATTAGTGTTGTCGGAACCAAAGATACTGGTCACCCCCAAAATGTACCCGGGAACCGAGTCAGATTCTATGGTACATAAAGACACAGACCTCCGCGCAAAATCCTCCCTGGAAAGCAGTTACGCGGCTCACCGCCAGGATGCCCTGCTTCAGCACAGACCAGTAAGGCATTGTGATACGCGAATCTCCGGTATAGTCAGGGGTAAATGGGATTCGTCCCCGTCCCCCCAGTATATGTCCAGAACTAGGACCTGGTATTTGTGTTTCGGAGTGTCTCCAACCAGCCATGAGGTTGTGAGAGTGAAATTATTTCTAAGTCCAACTTTGGTACATTAGAAGCAACTCTGAAACTTAACCTAAGCGTTTTTCGAAGCTACTTTTTAGCTAACTTCTTCTAAGAAGGTCTAGGAGCTCTGAAAATGAATGTGCGCGTCTTTCACTCTTCCCGAGGGACTTAGAAGAATTTTGTGATATTTTTTATTAACATGGTGTATAAGGGTATATATATATGTTTTATGCACTGGAGTTGAGCTGGGGATTTCTAAGTCCGTGGTTCCGAGAGACCAGCTGGTCAAAGTGTTGGGGTAACCAGGCTCACTAATAAAGGTCACGCCCACTTGGTTGCCACTGATCCATGTTTTGGGGCCCTAGAGTGTCAGCTCTTTGTCTGACTGTTGTATTTGTTCTGCCATGCATTTGTTGTCAAATATGCAACAATAAAGAATGAAGGTGTCTTTTGCCTTTCCAGGAGTGCTAACCAGTGGAGACTATGAGTTTCAGGGTGGACTTTCCGGTAAAAGTGTTGTCGGATTGTGTCTAGCTAGCCGGGAACCAGAGATACTGGTCACCCCCAAAATGTACCCGGATTCCCAGGTACATAAAGACACAGAAGTGTGGGTAACCGGTGCGTCAAAGCATGTGAGTCCCAATAATTCCTCTGGAATTATAAATGAGTGTTTTTTAACATACTATGCCTAATTATTATGGTTGGGACAATCTCTGTACTGTTCATTGTGCTGGTTAGCACTAGGTACTAGTCCCTTGCCCTATTAGGGTATGTTTTCATTGCTCACCATCATATTGGAGTGTCCCCTACGGAAGAATCATTACAAAATTATTGGGACTCACATGCTTTGACGCACCGGTTACCCACACTTTTGCATGACTGGGGGTGGCCAGAATTAGGAGCCCAGTTTAGGGAGGCAGTGAAGACAGACCCCAGCCTGGCAGGCATGAGACTTCGGGCGTCTGAGTCTCAGGCAGGGGAGGGCACTGAGCGCTGCCTATGGCACCGGGGACTCCTGTACAGAGAAGCGGGGATCCCGGGGATAGAGAAAGGATTGACCGGTAAGCGACAGCTAGTAGTGCCCCAGGGGTACCGACAGCAACTGTTACAGGTAGCTCACTCGATTCTGCGAGCGGGACATCAGGAAGTCAACAGAATGCGAGCCCGGCTATTGCAGTGTTACTACTGGCCAGGGGCGTCCTGGGATGTGGTCAATTTCTGCCGCTCCTGTGACGCCTGCCAGCGGGTAGGTAAGGCGGTGACCGTGTGAAGGCACCCCTGAATCCCCTACCGGTAATAGGGGAACCTTTCCAGAAAGTAATGATGGACCTTGTAGGACCCCTTATGATTCCTAGCAGGTCAGGGAAGCGCTACATCCTCACGGTGGTGGATTTTGCCACCCGGTACCCTGAGGCGGTAGCGCTTGGCACCATAGATGCCAGGACAGTAGTGGCAGCGTTACTGAACAGTTTTTCTAGGGTATGTTTCCCTAGTGAGATCCTAACCAATCAAGGGTCGCAGTTCATGAGTGAACTGTTACAGTGTCTCTGGGATGCATGCAGTGTACAGCACCAGCACACTTCCCCTTACCATCCTCAGACAAACGGATTATGTGAGAGGTTTAACGGTACCCTGAAGCAGATGCTTCGGACCTTTATAGAGGCGGAGGGGAAAGACTGGGTGATTAATTTACAGCACTTGCTGTTTGCCTACCGAGAGGTACCGCAGGAATCTACAGGCTTTTCCCCCTTTGAGCTAATATATGGCCGCAGGGTACGTGTACCTCTGGACCTATTCCATGAGGGATGGGAAGGGGAGGCTACTGCTACTGATGCTTCAGTGATCCAGTATGTAGTAGATCTCAGAAACCGGTTAGAGATGCTCATGGGGGTGGCCCAGGACCACCTCAGGGCCGCTCAGACCAAGCAGAAGCAAAGGTATGAACGGAATGCCCATAGCAGGGAATTCATCCCAGGACAGCAGGTGCTTGTTCTCAAACCCACTTGGGAGAACAAACTAATGGCTGCCTGATCGGGACCGTACCTGGTTATCCGAAAAATGAATGAGTACAACTATGTTGTACAGGTAGAGCCAGATAGACATAAGACATTCCACATTAACATGTTGAAAGAATACAGAGCACCGAGTATGGGAGCAGTGATGGCGATTTGTAGCCCACTGCTGGAGGATCCGGCGAGCAATGCTCTGCCTGATCCTCTAGGGGAGGCTAGGCAGGGAAACACTGTGGAACAGGTGGAGATAGGGGCGCAGTTAAGTGCTAGACAGAATAAAGAGGCCAGGGACATGCTAGCAAATTATAGGGCTCTATTCACTGACATGCCAGGGAAAACACACCTCACAGAACACCCAGTTGACACAGGGGACCTGCAACCTCTGCATAAGCACGCTTATAGAGTGTCAGCAGAGGTCAAGACCAGTATAGAGAGGGAGATAGAGGAGATGTTGACCCTAGTGGTAATTACCTTGTCCCAGAGCCCTTGGGCAAGTCCAGTAGTTCTTGTTCCTTAGAAGGACAAGACCACCCGGTTTTGTGTGGACTACCGCTTGCTCAACGCTGGGACGGTCTCAGATGCTTATCTCATGCCCCGCATGGATGAGTTATTAGATGAACTCGCGGGGGCAAGTTATCTGACCACCATAGATTTGAGCAAAGGCTATTGGCAAATCCCGCTGACCCTGGAGGCTAGGGAGAAGTCACCATTTATCACCCCAAGTAGCCTCTATGAATTCTTGGTGATGCCATTTAGAATGAAAAATGCCACGGCTACCTTCCAACGCCTTGTCAACCGCTTACTGGAAGGGATGTAAAGTTATGCAAGGGCTTATCTAGAAGACATTGCTGTCTTTAGTAACTCCTGGGAATCCCATTTAGGACATGTAGCTGTGGTGTTGGCTAGGATTAGGGAGGCTGAGCTTACCTTGAAACCTACAACGTGTATGGTTGGGATGGCAGAGGTCCTGTACCTAGGGCACAGGGTGGGTGGAGGGCACCTCAAACCAGAGCAATCCAAGGTAGAAGCCATAGTCCAGTGGCCTGTTCCCAAAACCAAGAAACAGGACATGGCATTTTTGGGCATCGCAGGGTACTATAGGAAGTTTGTCCCACAGTACAGCGCCGTGGCCAAAACCCTGACTGATCTGACCAGAAAGCAACTGCCTGTGCTTATTACCTTGACTCCTTCCTGTGAAACTGCATTTCAGGCACTGAAAACTTCCCTTGCTGGGGCCCCCATACTGGCTGCCCCGGACTACTCCAAACACTTTCTCATACAAACTGATGCCTCGGACTTTGGCATTGGGGCTGTGTTGAGCCAGGTGGAGGAAGACGGCAGAGAGCACCCCGTGGTGTACCTCAGCCGTAAACTGCTCCCCAGGGAGGGGGCATATGTCAACATTGAGAAAGAGTGCTTGGCCATTGTGTGGGCACTCAGAAAGCTGCAACCTTACGCATATGGGCGGGCTTTCACAGACATCACTGACCACAACCCCCTGAGTTGGCTGCAGAGGGCATCAGGGGAGAATGACAAGCTGCTAAGGTGGAGCTTGGCCCTGCAAGAATTTGAGTTCACTATCCAACACAAGAAGGGTAGTGAAAACAGCAACGCTGATGGACTCTCTCGTCAAGACTATCCCTCTGAGACTGAGTTCATTAATGGTGCCAACGGTGACCCACTCCCCTGTGAGGGACAGTGGGCCACAGGCACCCATTAAGAAGGGGAGGTGTAGAGGGAGAGGGGGATTGGCCCGGTATTAAAGGGGTTGCACCCCATATGGCCACTCCCTGACCTCACCAGGGAGGCAAGGGGTTAACTGGACTGCGGTCCAGGAATGTATTTTCACCTTGCTTCAATATCCACATGTGCATTCCCCTGTAATAATGTATTGTCACTATTAAAGTGTTTGCACCAACACTCACACTGGGATCCGTTCGGGAGGAGAAGGGTTAATAGTTAGGAAGTGATTATAGCCCTTTGTTCCATTTTCCCCGCCTTTTCAGGCCCCATTTTGCAGCTTCCCATAGGTCGCCATTGCAGCTCCATGCATTCCAATGGCGAATCCGGTGGTTTGGGCCCGTTTCCATAGAAGACCAGCAGGTGGCGCCCGAGAGGAGTAGCGGCGGTTCCTCATTGTAAGTCAATGGAGCCATTAATTTCAATGGGGATTCCTTGGTTGTTACATTATTTGGTATATTTATTTCACCTATGTTGGTAGGGCTACTTTAGGGACAAATACTATTACATAATTAACTTAATTTTACATATATATATATATATATACAGGTTATATATATCCCTCTATATAGGTGCCGTCTTTTGTTATATATATATATCTCCCAGTCAGTGGAAATCATCATTAGTGTATGGTTTGTGGCAGTCAGGTCGCAACGACACGTGGGTTGTCGGAGGGGTAGGGGTAAGTTCAAGACATTAGCCCCTGACGAAGCCCAAGTGGAGAAAAGCGTAGGGCAAACGCATTGACAGAGCAGTGGGAGAAGCTCTGAGAATAGATCCTGTGCAACGGAGCAAAGGCAGCAGACGAACTACCTTGGGAGACAGAGTCTCGTGAGAGCCGGAGCACGTGATGCGGAAGTAACCACACACGCAAACAGTGCAGAGGACCGGCGTTCTACAGACACGAGTGTGAGAGACTCACTAAAACTCTCGACTGCTTATATTTAATTCACATCATGTGAGTTGAATACCTTCTATTGTTTTTAGGTGTTTTTTTATAAAAAGGTTTTATATTATTTTCGTTCTTCCCTTATTCCCTACCCCCCCCCCCCTTTGTGAGATCAATCCCTTGCAAGGTATCATCTGGCAGCAGACGGATGTTGGTGTTGAAATAGCTGTCTGGAGCATCGTGTGGAGAATAAATCCAGAGGACACAAAAAGCACAGAGAAATCAAAGATCATCGCTGGAAGCAGTGTTCCTGAGTCCCATTGAGGATTAAAGGCTGATTTTTTCTGAATTAATTGTAAGTGCATATCTTACCATCTAACTCCTGAATTTCTCAGATATATTGCCCTATGATGTTTTTCTCTTTTATTCTCTCCCTGCTTATTTGCGCCTAGGTCATTTCTTCTCTCTCTCTCTCTCTCTCTCTCCTCTCTCTCTCTCTCTCTCTCTCTCTCTCTCTCTCTCTCTCTCTCTCTCTCTCTCTCTCTCTCTCTCTCTCTCTCTCTCTCTCTCCTCTCTCTCTCTCTCTCTCTCTCTCTCTCTCTCTCTATATATATATATATAATTACTATCGCACAAGTGTTGTCAACTATATCTATAAAAATGAAAGCGTTGTTTGTTTGCAGAAAACATTGTATATTTGCTGTGCCTCTGGCCAATCTGATTGGTCCGTGGCCTGACCCCGCATGCCTCTCATTGGCATGCGTGGTTTGCTGACCTCACAAACCCAACTGCCACACTCAGAACAATCACTGCCTCACTGCCTGCTCTCACCTCCCCTGCGGACTAGACACCACATCAGGTACCGTGCGCTGCCGCGTGCCCCCCCCCACACACTAAACCCTCCCCGCTCCCGCCCCCTTCACCACCTGCCGGCCCCATTTTCTCTCCCCTCAACGGGGATGCCAGGAGCGCCTGGGAGGGGGGCACACGCCGCTTCTCCTCACCACCCGCGGGTCCCGTTCTCTCTCCCATCCCCTCAGCGGGGACTGCCGGGAGCACCGGGAGGGGTGGAGAGGGTGGGGGGGGAGGAAACCCACGCAGGGGACAAGGGGGAGGGAGAGAAACACCAACAGCGTTTGGGGGGCAGGAAACAAGCACCGGGGACAGGGAAGGGAGAAACAATCGCTTGGGATGGGGGGGGGGGACTCACACCCCCCACCTCACCACACCCCCACCCAAGATTCAGACAACCCCACCCAAGATTCACACTCACCCATCCAAGATTCACACTAACCTCCCCACCCAAGATTCAAACCCCACCCAAGATTCACCCCCCACTCAAGATTCACCCCCCATCCAAGATTAAATCCCCCCCACTCACCCAATATTCACCCCCACCCACCCAAGATATGCTGGCGCCTAAATAAACTGTGAACCTTAAAGTGCTGTCTGACCAGAAGATCCAACATTTCTTTATGTCCAAAGCAATCTCCAATGAGATCTTGATTGACTCATGACATGTGGAAATAGATTGGATTGTGAGAACCCTAAACAAAATACTACACAGAATAGCTAAAAAATTAGTGCAATTTAATAAACACAATAAGACAACAATGCCTAAAATCGAGGAACAGAACTTTAAGGTTCACAGTTTATTTGGGCGCCAGTATATGGTATTTTTTCTGTAAAAAATGTTACAACAAACATTCAGTTACCAAATTAGTTTTTTTCAGGTGCACACAGCGGAAGAAAG
This sequence comes from Ascaphus truei, assembly GCF_040206685.1. Taxonomy (NCBI): domain Eukaryota; kingdom Metazoa; phylum Chordata; class Amphibia; order Anura; family Ascaphidae; genus Ascaphus; species Ascaphus truei. Next base: position 253,260,859 of record NC_134487.1, on the reverse strand, counting down.
CTTCAAAACAAAAGCTCTCTGCAGGTAATACGATATGAGATACATTTATACCCTAAAAACTAAAGCTCACACCTCTTTATAGGGTGGCTTGTGCGTCACTAAAATTACATAATCTTGTAATACATAACAAAAATTAAATAATACATAAAGAAAATGAGAAAGTCAGCTTATACTCATTCTACAAAGCTCAGTAACCTTAACTCTACTTATGCTGGGGTGCTGCATTATTTAAGGGGTTGAATGTGAGAAATGATTTCTATCTCTGATTCCACCAGACACTCGAATGCTGAGAAGTCGGTTCTAATTCTGATCTCACTTCTCAAGACTCCACCTGGCACTTAAATGTGAGAAGTCAACTCTAATTCTGATCTCAATCCTCAAGGCTGTATGCACCCTCCCTTCCTCTGCAGCTGGCATATATTAGGTTCTGCATGTGATCACATGATCACTATCTTTGCTTTGATTTTTCGTGATTGGATGATTGGTAAGAATTGGAGGCTTGGAGCAATTTGGTTTATTTTAATAGTTTAGCCTGGAGAATGTGAATGTTTGAACATGGATGATATGGTATAGAATAGAGAAGAAGAGGTAGAAGGATGCTTGCAGAAGCAAGAGGTAGTGAAGCTGGAGGCTATCTATAGCGATTGGTGGAGGGGCCTATGGCCACCCCCAAAATTGCAAGAAGAGGTTTGAGAAAAGTTGTGATTGTAAATGTTTTTTTTTTTTTTTCCAATGTTTTTATTAGGCATTTTTAGAGAGTACAACATTTCTGACATATTTTGTAGCCTAACATTTTCCAAAACATATTTTTTAAAGGGGGGGAAAGAAAGGCAACCTAAGTTGTCCCTGAAAAAAGGAGGGGGGAGCCTTCATAGAGAGAAGGTAAGGAGGGAGGGTGGTGGGGTAGTTGAGGGGGTGGGAGGAAGGGTGGGGGGAGGGGGATGGGGGGGGGAGGGTATTGTCATCCTACTTGGCTGATAGGGTGTAGCTGGTGAGATTCGTACTATTTTTTTCTTATGGAGGGGGAGTTAGTCTCCCACCCCCCTGGGTTGGTCGGGGCGCTCTGGTAAAGTGGAACCAGGGTTCCCAGATAGCCTCAAAGGCCGGGGTTTTTTGTCTGATGTTGGCTGTGAGCCTTTCCATAGTCATTACTTCCCCAATCCTTTTCTTTATTGTATTGAGCGCTGGCGTAGCTGTTTTCCTCCAGGAGGCCGCAATACAGCATCTCGCCGCAGTGAGAATGAAGGATATTAATTTCCTGGTGGGCCGAAATATATTCGGCATGGGTGCTGCCAACAGGAAGGTCAGTGGTTCAATAGGAATTTCTAGGCCTGTGACCTCTTTTATAAGAATTTGGACCTTGGCCCAGTATTTCACAATTTCTGGACAGGTCCACCAGATGTGGGCCATGTCCCCTCTATTACCACAGCCTCTCCAACATTGGTCTGATGCCAGAGGGTAGATCTGGTTTAATCGTGCTGGGGTAAGATACCAGCCAAACATGATCTTATAGATGTTTTCCTTAATTGTGGTGCAAAGGGAAGTTTCTGAGGCTGCCTGCCAGATTTCCTCCCAAGTCTCTCTTTCTATATCAACGTTTAGGTCAGCTGACCATCGCAGCATGTAGTCGTGCCTTGTAGGGGACGTTGAGCGCATTAGAATATTGTATATGTCCGAGATGAGTCCTTCTGGTAGGACTTGTCCTAACACAAAAGTTCAAACGTAGTGAGAGTGGGGTATTCTGGATGAGGGCACGTAGTTCTAACAAAGTTTCTAATTTGTAGATATTTAAAGGTGTCCAATTTTGTAATTTTAAATTTGTTCCTCAGTTCTTGGTAGCTCAGGAGCTTCCCTAGGCTCAGTACGTCGGCAATCGCCTCTATACCCCGTGTGTGAAAGTGGGCGAACAGCTTAGATCCGCATCCTGGAGGGAATTTAGAGTTATTAACGAAGGGGGTGAGTTGTGAGTTTATGGATGAGAGGTTAAATTTAAGTTTGCAACTGGACCAGGTGTCCCACGTGAATCGTGAGGCCTGTAGCTTAAGATTGTGTAAGTGGCCATCTCCTCTGTTCAGGCTCCAGAGGCAGGCTTGCAGAGAAGGCAGTTTGGCACACCGAGTTTCCATTACCACCCAGCAACATCGGGTCGGGTCTGAGTTCCACATTACTACCTGCCTGAGCTGAGCGGCTAGATAATATTTATATAGGTCAGGCACCCCCATCCCTCCTCTGGATCTCGTGGTCATCAGGACTGATCTGGCTACCCTGGGTCTCTTACCCTGCCAAATGAAGTGGAGTAGTCTATTCTGTATATATTTTAGATCGGCGGCCGGGACCTGGATTGGGAGCGTCTGGAATAGGTACAACATTCTTGGGAGTATATTCATTTTGGTAGAGATCATCCTCCCAATCCATGAGATCTGATAACCTTCCCACCGATCTAGATCCCTTTTGATCTGATCCCATAGTTTCGGGTAGTTATCCCTATATACTGCACCGACACACTTTATTCGAGCAAATACCCAGTATGTACCTGGCAGATACCTGGAATGCGCCGCTCCTCACCTCTGATAAGCCCTGTTGCATTTGCCTTCCCAGCCTGGGTTCATGCCTGGCTGACGGGCGGCTGATCTGTTAAATGATAATGATTAGGATGTAATAGGCTGCAATGCTTCGCGTGTCTACCAGATGGCATAAATTCATGAATTGTAATGCAGTATATATATATATACTGTGCAGTATTGCAGCCAGCGGGATTAAAATGCTTCAATCCCTGCCTGGAAAATACCTCAATGCACTCGGGCAGAAAACAGTCACAAACCTCAATACACCCGGTTATACCCGAATTCGTGGGAATAGCCGAGCTCGAATAAAGTGTGTCGCCAGTGTAGGTCCCGATAGTGCCTAGATACATTAATTCCCAGATACTTAATGCATGAGGGGCACCATCGGTAGCTGAAATTTAGCTTGAGGAGTTTGATTGTGGGGTCGGGAAGACTAATATTTAGGGCCTCAGATTTGTCGCTGTTTATTTTATATCCTGATACCTTTCCAAACTCCGTCAGTTCCATCTGGAGGTTGGGGAGGGAAGTTAGGGGTCTGGTCAAGGTCAGGATAATATCGTCAGCGAATAGGGAAATTTTGTATTGTTCAGTGGCCATAGGTATACCCTGGATGTTTGGGTTTTGTCTTATTTTGGCCGCCAGTGGTTCAATCGTGAGAGCGAAAAGGAGAGGGGAAATGGGGCAACCCTGTCGGGTACCATTTCGAATGTGGATTTGTTCCGCTCCTCCACCCGATAGCCTAACTGTGGCTGATGGAGTTTGGTAGAGCGCCTGGACACCCGTAAGAAAGGAGTCCCTGAATCTGAATTTTTTAATGTTTGGTCTAGGAACAGCCAGTCAATTCTGTCAAATGCCTTCTCTGCGTCTAAGCTTCCAGAGCTTAGAGCTACCAGAGCAATCCAAGGTAGAAGCCATAGTCCAGTGGCCTGTTCCCAAAACCAAGAAACAGGACATGGCATTTTTGGGCATCGCAGGGTACTATAGGAAGTTTGTCCCACAGTACAGCGCCGTGGCCAAAACCCTGACTGATCTGACCAGAAAGCAACTGCCTGTGCTTATTACCTTGACTCCTTCCTGTGAAACTGCATTTCAGGCACTGAAAACTTCCCTTGCTGGGGCCCCCATACTGGCTGCCCCGGACTACTCCAAACACTTTCTCATACAAACTGATGCCTCGGACTTTGGCATTGGGGCTGTGTTGAGCCAGGTGGAGGAAGACGGCAGAGAGCACCCCGTGGTGTACCTCAGCCGTAAACTGCTCCCCAGGGAGGGGGCATATGTCAACATTGAGAAAGAGTGCTTGGCCATTGTGTGGGCACTCAGAAAGCTGCAACCTTACGCATATGGGCGGGCTTTCACAGACATCACTGACCACAACCCCCTGAGTTGGCTGCAGAGGGCATCAGGGGAGAATGACAAGCTGCTAAGGTGGAGCTTGGCCCTGCAAGAATTTGAGTTCACTATCCAACACAAGAAGGGTAGTGAAAACAGCAACGCTGATGGACTCTCTCGTCAAGACTATCCCTCTGAGACTGAGTTCATTAATGGTGCCAACGGTGACCCACTCCCCTGTGAGGGACAGTGGGCCACAGGCACCCATTAAGAAGGGGAGGTGTAGAGGGAGAGGGGGATTGGCCCGGTATTAAAGGGGTTGCACCCCATATGGCCACTCCCTGACCTCACCAGGGAGGCAAGGGGTTAACTGGACTGCGGTCCAGGAATGTATTTTCACCTTGCTTCAATATCCACATGTGCATTCCCCTGTAATAATGTATTGTCACTATTAAAGTGTTTGCACCAACACTCACACTGGGATCCGTTCGGGAGGAGAAGGGTTAATAGTTAGGAAGTGATTATAGCCCTTTGTTCCATTTTCCCGCCTTTTCAGGCCCCATTTTGCAGCTTCCTATAGGTCGCCATTGCAGCTCCATGCATTCCAATGGCGAATCCGGTGGTTTGGGCCCGTTTCCATAGAAGACCAGCAGGTGGCGCCCGAGAGGAGTAGCGGCGGTTCCTCATTGTAAGTCAATGGAGCCATTAATTTCAATGGGGATTCCTTGGTTGTTACATTATTTGGTATATTTATTTCACCTATGTTGGTAGGGCTACTTTAGGGACAAATACTATTACATAATTAACTTAATTTTACATATATATATATATATACAGGTTATATATATCCCTCTATATAGGTGCCGTCTTTTGTTATATATATATATCTCCCAGTCAGTGGAAATCATCATTAGTGTATGGTTTGTGGCAGTCAGGTCGCAACGACACGTGGGTTGTCGGAGGGGGTAGGGGTAAGTTCAAGACATTAGCCCCTGACGAAGCCCAAGTGGAGAAAAGCGTAGGGCAAACGCATTGACAGAGCAGTGGGAGAAGCTCTGAGAATAGATCCTGTGCAACGGAGCAAAGGCAGCAGACGAACTACCTTGGGAGACAGAGTCTCGTGAGAGCCGGAGCACGTGATGCGGAAGTAACCACACACGCAAACAGTGCAGAGGACCGGCGTTCTACAGACACGAGTGTGAGAGACTCACTAAAACTCTCGACTGCTTATATTTAATTCACATCATGTGAGTTGAATACCTTCTATTGTTTTTAGGTGTTTTTTTATAAAAAGGTTTTATATTATTTTCGTTCTTCCCTTATTCCCTACCCCCCCCCCCCCTTTGTGAGATCAATCCCTTGCAAGGTATCATCTGGCAGCAGACGGATGTTGGTGTTGAAATAGCTGTCTGGAGCATCGTGTGGAGAATAAATCCAGAGGACACAAAAAGCACAGAGAAATCAAAGATCATCGCTGGAAGCAGTGTTCCTGAGTCCCATTGAGGATTAAAGGCTGATTTTTTCTGAATTAATTGTAAGTGCATATCTTACCATCTAACTCCTGAATTTCTCAGATATATTGCCCTATGATGTTTTTCTCTTTTATTCTCTCCCTGCTTAATTGCGCCTAGGTCATTCTTCTCTCTCTCTCTCTCTCTCTCTCTCTCTCTCTCTCTCTCTCTCTCTCTCTCTCTCTCTCTCTCTCTCTCTCTCTCTCTCTCTCTCTCTCTCTCTCTCTCTCTCTCTCTCTCTCTCTCTCTCTCTCTCTCTCTCTCTCTATATATATATATATATATATAATTACTTTCGCACAAGTGTTGTCAACTATATCTATAAAAATGAAAGCGTTGTTTGTTTGCAGAAAACATTGTATATTTGCTGTGCCTCTGGCCAATCTGATTGGTCCGTGGCCCGACCCCGCATGCCTCTCATTGGCATGCGTGGTTTGCTGACCTCACAAACCCAACTGCCACACTCAGAACAATCACTGCCTCACTGCCTGCTCTCACCTCCCCTGCGGACTAGACACCACATCAGGTACCGTGCGCTGCCGCGTGCCCCCCCCCACACACTAAACCCTCCCCGCTCCCGCCCCCTTCACCACCACCGCCCGGTGCAGTCACCTGCCAGCACACCATACACCATCCGGTCACACACCAACCCCCCACCCCACAAACAACTGCCACCACACCCCCACTCCCATACACCCTCCGGTGCCACCGCTACTTACACTCTCCCAGCCGCAGCTCACCTCCCCACCGGCTTCCCCCCCCATCACCCCCCCTCACCCGCAGCTCTCACCACCTGCCGGCCCCATTTTTCTCTCCCCTCAACGGGGATGCCAGGAGCGCCTGGGAGGGGGGCACACGCCGCTTCTCCTCACCACCCGCGGGTCCCGTTCTCTCTCCCATCCCCTCAGCGGGGACTGCCGGGAGCACCGGGAGGGGTGGAGAGGGTGGGGGGGGGGAGGAAACCCACGCAGGGGACAAGGGGGGAGGGAGAGAAACACCAACAGCGTTTGGGGGGCAGGAAACAAGCACCGGGGACAGGGAAGGGAGAAACAATCGCTTGGGATGGGGGGGGGGACTCACACCCCCCACCTCACCACACCCCCACCCAAGATTCAGACAACCCCACCCAAGATTCACACTCACCCATCCAAGATTCACACTAACCTCCCCACCCAAGATTCAAACCCCACCCAAGATTCACCCCCCACTCAAGATTCACCCCCCCATCCAAGATTCAATCCCCCCCACTCACCCAATATTCACCCCCACCCACCCAAGATATGCTGGCGCCTAAATAAACTGTGAACCTTAAAGTGCTGTCTGACCAGAAGATCCAACATTTCTTTATGTCCAAAGCAATCTCCAATGAGATCTTGATTGACTCATGACATGTGGAAATAGATTGGATTGTGAGAACCCTAAACAAAATACTACACAGAATAGCTAAAAAATTAGTGCAATTTAATAAACACAATAAGACAACAATGCCTAAAATCGAGGAACAGAACTTTAAGGTTCACAGTTTATTTGGGCGCCAGTATATGGTATTTTTTCTGTAAAAAATGTTACAACAAACATTCAGTTACCAAATTAGTTTTTTTCAGGTGCACACAGCGGAAGAAAGCTTCAAAACAAAAGCTCTCTGCAGGTAATACGATATGAGATACATTTATACCCTAAAAACTAAAGCTCACACCTCTTTATAGGGTGGCTTGTGCGTCACTAAAATTACATAATCTTGTAATACATAACAAAAATTAAATAATACATAAAGAAAATGAGAAAGTCAGCTATACTCATTCTACAAAGCTCAGTAACCTTAACTCTACTTATGCTGGGGTGCTGCATTATTTAAGGGGTTGAATGTGAGAAATGATTTCTATCTCTGATTCCACCAGACACTCGAATGCTGAGAAGTCGGTTCTAATTCTGATCTCACTTCTCAAGACTCCACCTGGCACTTAAATGTGAGAAGTCAACTCTAATTCTGATCTCAATCCTCAAGGCTGTATGCACCCTCCCTTCCTCTGCAGCTGGCATATATTAGGTTCTGCATGTGATCACATGATCACTATCTTTGCTTTGATTTTTCGTGATTGGATGATTGGTAAGAATTGGAGGCTTGGAGCAATTTGGTTTATTTTAATAGTTTAGCCTGGAGAATGTGAATGTTTGAACATGGATGATATGGTATAGAATAGAGAAGAAGAGGTAGAAGGATGCTTGCAGAAGCAAGAGGTAGTGAAGCTGGAGGCTATCTATAGCGATTGGTGGAGGGGCCTATGGCCACCCCCAAAATTGCAAGAAGAGGTTTGAGAAAAGTTGTGATTGTAAATGTTTTTTTTTTTTTTCCCAATGTTTTTATTAGGCATTTTTAGAGAGTACAACATTTCTGACATATTTTGTAGCCTAACATTTTCCAAAACATATTTTTTAAAGGGGGGGAAAGAAAGGCAACCTAAGTTGTCCCTGAAAAAAGGAGGGGGGAGCCTTCATAGAGAGAAGGTAAGGAGGGAGGGTGGTGGGGTAGTTGAGGGGGTGGGAGGAAGGGTGGGGGGAGGGGGATGGGGGGGGGAGGGTATTGTCATCCTACTTGGCTGATAGGGTGTAGCTGGTGAGATTCGTACTATTTTTTTCTTATGGAGGGGGAGTTAGTCTCCCACCCCCCTGGGTTGGTCGGGGCGCTCTGGTAAAGTGGAACCAGGGTTCCCAGATAGCCTCAAAGGCCGGGTTTTTTTGTCTGATGTTGGCTGTGAGCCTTTCCATAGTCATTACTTCCCCAATCCTTTTCTTTATTGTATTGAGCGCTGGCGTAGCTGTTTTCCTCCAGGAGGCCGCAATACAGCATCTCGCCGCAGTGAGAATGAAGGATATTAATTTCCTGGTGGGCCGAAATATATTCGGCATGGGTGCTGCCAACAGGAAGGTCAGTGGTTCAATAGGAATTTCTAGGCCTGTGACCTCTTTTATAAGAATTTGGACCTTGGCCCAGTATTTCACAATTTCTGGACAGGTCCACCAGATGTGGGCCATGTCCCCTCTATTACCACAGCCTCTCCAACATTGGTCTGATGCCAGAGGGTAGATCTGGTTTAATCGTGCTGGGGTAAGATACCAGCCAAACATGATCTTATAGATGTTTTCCTTAATTGTGGTGCAAAGGGAAGTTTCTGAGGCTGCCTGCCAGATTTCCTCCCAAGTCTCTCTTTCTATATCAACGTTTAGGTCAGCTGACCATCGCAGCATGTAGTCGTGCCTTGTAGGGGACGTTGAGCGCATTAGAATATTGTATATGTCCGAGATGAGTCCTTCTGGTAGGACTTGTCCT
>NC_134487.1:253145092-253251924 GCF_040206685.1 Ascaphus truei | reverse complement strand
GACTGATGACATAATCACGCGTCCAACACATGTTTCCCTCCTACTATGGAGCTTCGTCAGGGACAAATTTGCATACAGGGGGCAAGCGGACGCTATTTAAGCTATCCGGTTGTCATAGTAACATTATCAACGCGCCGCTAAAAGCGCATGCGCAGACGAGTGCATGCGACACTGCATGTAAAGAACCCATTAAACGTATCACAAAATGCCTGTGAATTTCACTTTATATGTGCTTCGTGTCAGGTAAACCATAAACATTCTTTAAACTATAGTAGTGGTACCACTTTGCGCCAAAATGATTGTAAGTTATTACTGCGCATGTGCAAGGTGATATCCTCCTTACCTCTCTTACCCTGCGCATGCTCGTAGATCTGCTTCGTAGGTTATTACTGCGCATGTGCGAGGTGATGTACTCCGTACCGCTCTTATCCCTCAAATGCTAGTAGGGCTGTTACACTTATCAGTGCGCATGACGCAACTGATAGTCACAGAATCCCTCAGTCATACTGCGCATGCCCCAGGTGATAGCAATAAACGGAGTCTGCCCCACACATCACTAAACTTGTAGAGGGAGGCAGATTGAATATTACCTATTAGCATCAATCTCAAACATGTTGTGAAATGAATGTTCGATAGGTGCCACTTAATGGTACCTAGACACGCAATACATATTACTGCAACCAGCAGCATTACAGGTAAAGCTGCAGAGGGGGTGATACATGCAGTATAATCCCTTGTTTTACTGCAAAAAAATGTAATCATGTACATAAACATAGTGAAATAAAATTAAACAATTACACTATATTAAACACACAAGATGACATAAATAAATTAGTGTCAATATGAATTTAATGTGTGTAGTAAATTATACCAATTAATAAACCCAATATCAAAAAAGAAGAAATGGGTTTATAGATCAGGCAATATAGTCACTAGTGCAAAAATGAAATAAATCACAATAATGAAATATATAATAAGTTAGAATTACCAACAATATCATGGCCTGGATAACACCAACAGGTGGTAGGTTCTATCAGGAATACACCGTATATGGTATCTATAATGACCAGGGGTGAAGAGGACATGTGTAATACTTTGAATTGGCTAGAAAACGATAACCCAAACAGCAATAAAAGGGGGAGAAAAGGAAAAGTATGCAGGATTAGATCAAATTAATGGGGTATAAGTGAATCCTTCATTGAGTCCAAAAGGACTTCTGGTCTTCAATTTATAGATCCATTCGGCTTCGATTCTCAATAACATTTGGTCAATATTACCACCTCTAGCCGGACACTTCAGATGATAAATACCCATAAATTTAAGGCTATCCATATCACCATTATGGAACTGCGTGACATGTCTGGCCACTGGTGTTTCAGCAGAATGCTTGACCGAGTTGACATGTTCAAGTATTCTGCGGCGCAGTTGCCTTGTAGTCTTCCCTACATACTTTTTCCCACATTTACAGATGAGAAGATAAATAACGTTAGTTGTTCTGCAGTTGATAAAACTATCAACATTAAACTGTTGCATATTGTCAGAGCTACCAAACGCCTTAGCTGTAATAGCGTATTTACACGCCTTGCACCCTTGACATCGATACATCCCCTTGGTAGGGCTTTGCCAGGTTTCTGATCTTTCACGCTGATAATGACTATGAACTAATTTATCACGGAGGTTCTTAGATCTTCTACTTGTGATATTCGGTCTAGGCCCAAGAACCTTATTCAAATCAGTATCGGATAGAAGAAGGTGCCAATGGCGGGCAAAGATTCTTTTAATCGCCCACCATCTTTTGTTATAAGTTCCGATGTATCTTATAATGTTGTCCTGCCTTTTAGGTGTGTTAGAGGACAAGAGAGAATCCCTATCACTGTGTAAGGCTCTGTGATAGGCTTTATTGAGAGTTTTCATACTATACCCACGACTACTAAACCGGTCACGTAGTTCTTTTGATTGTAAGATGAATTGCTGAGTGGTAGAGCAATTCCTACGTAACCGGAGGTATTGTCCAGTTGGAATACCAGAAATAAGACTGGCAGGATGTTGGCTTTGTGCCAATAGTAAACTATTGGTCGCTGTACTCTTCCTAAACACTTTGGTTTGGATGTTCCTGTTGGCATCAACATATATGTCTAAATCAAGGAAAGTTATTGATGTAGTACTGAGTACAGTTGTCAGTCTTAGATTCAATGTATTCCTGTTCAGATGGTCAACAAACTCAAGTAGACAATTTTGAGGGCCATCCCATAATAGGAGGATATCATCTATGTATCTGATCCATAATAAAAATATGGTCAGTATACATAGACAGTTCCTCGTTGAACACATGGACGTATTCCCACCATCCCAGGTACAGGTTAGCATATGTGCGGGTGCATTCCATCCCCATAGCTGTACCCTGGGTCTGGTGGTAGTAAGTGCCATCAAAAACAAAATAGTTGTGGGTAAGCACAAAGCGGAGTAGGTCCAGGATAAATGTGTTGTGTCTTTTGAATTTACAGTCCCTAGCTTTAAGGAAGTGGTTAACAGCATTAAGACCATTCTCATGGATAATTGAAGTGTATAAAGATTCAACATCTAAGCTAACGAGAATGGTCTCAGTAGAGATATTAACATCATTAAGTTTTTTGAGGGTGTCCTTCGTGTCTTGCACGTAAGATGGTAAACTGATCACAAAGTCTCTAAGGACTTTATCCAAATAAATGCTGCTACCTTCAGATAAGCAGTTATTCCCTGACACAATAGGGCGACCAGGGGGAGACTTCAACCTCTTATGTACTTTGGGTAAGGTGTAAAAAGTCGCCACAGTTGGAGATTTCAGGTACATGAAGTCGTATTCCTGTCTGCTTATAATATCCCTATCAAGGGCTTCTAGTAGAATACACATTAGTTCCTGTTTGTATTTAGAAGTAGGACTGTTCTCCAAGATCTCATAACAGTCTTTATCACTCAATAATCTCTTGTTCTCATTTACATATGCATCAGTATCCTGGATCACAATATTGCCACCCTTGTCGGATGGTTTTATAATAAATGATGTCTCACCCATGAGTTCTTTTAGTCCCTTTCTTTCCTCTATACTCAGATTGTTATCTGTTCTATAGCGTTCTGGTTCAGCTTCCAGATCCCTCGTAACACAAGTGATAAATAACTCAACTGCTGGACAAATGTTCATAGGGGTAGTAAAATGGCTTTTTTTCTTGAGATGGGTGAAGGGCCCTGTGATATCAAATTCAGTAGAAACATTCTGTTCCAACAATTGCACAACATCATCAAGATTTTGTCTATCTTGAGCACTTAATCCAGCGGTAAGTTCATTATCATTTGCTCTCTTCGCATGGAACTTGTGCAATAATAATTTCCTACCGAAAAGATTTAGGTCCTTCACCCATTCAAACAGATTGAAATCTGAGGTGGGGGAGAAGGAGAGTCCTTTTCTAAGTAAATTTAGTTGTTCTTCACTAAACACATGGCTAGAGAGATTATAGATCTGCATAACATCAGTGGTACTGTACACACTATTGGTTAAGTGGGGACCGGGGGGGTTTTGTTTCCCCTTAGTGTTCTTTTTTCCCCTGCGGGTTTTACGCTTTGCTGGGCCTGTACTAAAAAACCCACCTTATTACCTTAGGTGCTTTTTCTCCCAGACCACAGGGTCAATTTACCACACTATGAGTGCGCCTGTTTTCTGTTTGATTTTCCTTTAGATATCTTCAAGGGATTGGTGTTCCCCTCAAACAGGCTGCAAAGACTCTGGAGGACAGTGTTCTGGGACTGGTTTTTGTATCTTCTCTTTTTATATTCATTATTTTTTTGATTGCTATTCATTGTTTTTACATCTATTTTATTTTTTAAAAATATATTTTTTAGTAGTTAATATTCACTATTGTGTTTATATACTCCCAAACCTTTTTTTGGTTTACTAGTTCATCACAGTCAGTACCTATTATATTTTGTCAGTTTAGCCATCAGTAGGCGCCACGTCTTTGTCTCCCTCCCCCTTTTTTTGTGTGTGTATATATATATATACAGTGTTCGACAAACCTATACATTTGCAAGCCCCGGGCGAGTGGATTTAATATCGTGGCGAGCGCCTATTGCCCAAGCAGCACACGTTTGGTACTAGGTGGCGAGTAGATTTTTTTGTTCGGCGAGTAGATTTTTTGGTGATTTGACGACCATTGTATATATATATATATATATATATATATATATATATATATATATATATATATATATATATATATATATATATATATATATATATATGTATGTATGTATGTATGTATGTATGTATGTATGTATAATTACCTGTAGAATTATCCTCTTAATGAATATTGCAAAAAAATGAAGTTAAAAAAAGATTGTCACATATTCATAAATATTTACTGTATCAATTATGATTGTATCATCTTTCTAATTATTCCAACTATACTGTAGGTTTGAAATATTGACTATATTTATATTTTTCTCATGGAAAATAACATTCCAAAGTTTATTAGGTTTTAGCCCCAAATATATATATTTTCCTCCCTGTTGGTGTAATGTACATCAATAGGGAACCTCTTAAAAACACATTGGGGGGCCATTCGGGATGTGCGTCTTCAAGGTCGTCACTAAACATCCATGCTCTCTGTCTGGCTATTCTTAAATCATCACCATCACCATTTTCCCACAGCATATTATTGGACAAACCAAGGGCTCTCTACTGTTTCCTGTTCCACTACTTCTAAATAATACAATTATTCTATTATTAATTCGTGTTGGTTAAGTGGTAGTGCACTAGTATCATACACGTCATTATAAAATTGTATCTATATCACTATCACTGTTATTTTATTATCACTTCTTTCTATTAAGATTATCACTTTTAAAATCACCTTAATACTGTATATGAATCACTTTATTATATTAGTCTTTATATCAACAATGATGTAATAATTTATACTACTACTTCATGCTCTTAAGTTACATCATAGATTAATCATACCTTTTCTCTTCACATATCCACACTTAATAATCATACATTGTAAAGATTAATATTATTGATAACCTTAGCATACATCAAAATAACCCTATTTTCTCAATATATTTTTTAGCGTACAGCCATCATAAATGTGATCTGGTAGTCAAACTGTTAATGTAACCTTACTTGGAAAAAGGTTGGACATCTTTTTGGAAAGAAAAAGTATACAGCGATATACAGTACCAAATAAGTAAACATTGGAAGGATGTTGATTTAGGAGAAATCTGATTGTTATTATTTATTGTCAGGAAGGAGTTTATTTTTCACTTTATGAGACATCATTGGATGATGTTCCACTGGGGATTCCACTGGGGATTTTTGTTTGCCTTTCTCTTGATTAAAATAATGTAAATACAAATATAGGATAAGAATCTGTAGTCTAAATTTAGCATAGGTTAAATTTAATGCACATATGTCTTTTTTCAACATTATCGACTTAAAACTATTTAACATGCTCTGTTAAACAGATGTAATCAAAATTACTATGAGAATTGACAAAGCGTGTTTCTGGTTTGATGATGATGATGATGATGATGATGATGATGATGATGATGATGATGATGATGATGATGATGATGATGATGATGATGATGATGATGATGATGATGATGAACCCCCGAGGACCAACACCACCTGTACCACAATACACAGGCGACACGTTTTATCCGAGCACGGCTAGCACCGCAAGCCGGGGGATGCCCCGGCGTGCTAGTCGCACTCCCTCAGCGTGCCGCGCATCACCGATGCGCGGTCACGCGTCATCGGGTGCCTGCGCCCCCTGCACGCGCGTCCAGGGATCCCCGAGGGAGCCCTGGTGTCCCGCGATGTGGGGGACGGCGGCAGGGGGTTCCGGGGGACCCGGCGCACCCGGCAGCGGGAGGGAGAAAGCCCCGATCGGAGGGCGCTCCTCCGCAGCTTCGGCGCGCGCCCGGCACCCTCTGGCGCGCGCCAGGTTACTGCTGCGGCCGAGAACGGGCAAATGCTCGAATAAACTCGGCCGCAGCTGTATAGATGACCACGATTAAATTCACAAGTTTTTCCACAATACCAGTTATGTCTCCTGTTGCCAATACTTCAAATCAACAAGAGCGTTTGTGTTGAAATATTTTAAACTCTAAAAGGATTGTATTACATCTACATACTGGTTATGTAGTACAGTAATGAAAAAGGGTAAGCTGGGTATCCATCCTGGCACCTCTTCTTTAAGAGCTCAAATGACTTGTCACCATCATAAAAAAGTACAGGCAACCTTCGATAGCCCACAGAAGACAGCAATCAGAAAAACACAGTGTAATGTCACAGGTAGAGATTGAGGCAATAAGTTACCAGAGTCAGTAGACTTAACAAACACACCCCAACACATCCAATATTGTCTCATGGTGGCTATACATTTTATAATGTCGATTTACAGGATTTTGATAAAACAGGGATGATGATAATTGATAGCAGTGAAGATGATGATGCTGATGAATGATGATGATGAAGATGATGATGATGATGACGACGACGACGACGACGACGACGACGACGACGACGACGACGGTGATGATGATGATGATGATGGTGATGATGATGATGATGATGATGATGATGATGATGATGATGATGATGATGATGATGATGATGATGTGAGTGCTGGATGTGCTCTCCCACACAGGATCAGTTTGCAAAGCAGAGATAAACAGAGGTAGTGTGTAATTTGAGCTCCCACAAAAGTGCATCAAATAACAGAAACACCCTGTTTTAAAGTAGTTATTTCTATATATTATGCTTTCTAGACCTTTAGTGCACATTATTAATTAAAAATTGGGATGTTCATTAAGGATTTCTTTAGTTATTTTTGTTTTTACCCAGGAAAGTGCAGCTGGGCTGCCCATCTTAGCACAATTCCTGCTTGGCTAACCCTCACATATTCCCTTGCACCTCCTTCCCCTTCACAAGTCTATTTTTGGGTTGCAGTTTTGTTCTATTTATTGTTGGTTATACTGTGCAGGATTTACTTTGAGTGTTGGGGAAAAAGGTTTACTTTAATTTATTATTGTTTTAATTACCTAGGAGAGATTAAAGAGTAGACAGGATGGAGACAAAAAGCAGCCTTATTTAAAACTACAGCAGTAAGCACTGCTGAGAGGATGTTAACTCTTTAAATGCCATAGCTCTGCATAACTCTCTTTCCTACAGTAGGTATCCCTTCTCATTTAAAGTTGAATTTGCTTATTATTATTGTTTTAAATAAAGGGGAAGGGTGAAATGAAGCCCCAGGGGCCATAGGGACAGAAAGTGGCCCCTGAAAAGATCAGTAGCTACCCTGCATTGCTTAAGTCAGGGACCCCTGACAGGGGTGCCTCCTGCTCAAAGAAGCATCCCTGTGGCCCCATCCCTCCTGCTCCTGTTAAAAGCAGATGCTCTGTGGCCCCTTTCACATCATGAGCACAGGTGGTGACTGTCAATAATGCTACCAGCCCCAGCACTGTCACCGCTGGGGCACAGCTGAGCAGGAAGCATGGGGTGAGGTGCTTCATGAGACGGGATCCCATGGCATAGATGCATACTGCATGTAAGGGCTGTTGCTTACATAGGGCATCATGCAGTAAGTGGTGAAAAATCACTTTCGGCAGGGGTTTGAACTTGCCATTTTTTTGGCGAGTTGCTCTCACGGTATGCAGAAAGGCCCGAATACCTGCAAGAGAAACATTTCCAAACATGGCAAGTTGCCGGTAGTGAGACGGTTTACCTGTCGAGCTATGGCTCCCCTGGCGAGATCTGCCTGCAGCAGAGAGAGAGATCCGCCTCTCTCTGCGCAAATCTCTACAGAAAAAAAATATTTTAAAATAAAATTTTTATTCATAGTGTAGATGAGCAGTGGGTCTCTGGTTTTTGGTCCGGGGACCACCTGTTTCCCGAGATACAGGCCCCATTATGGGGTGCCGGTATCCCTCTGCTTATAAATGTCCCGATCACATGACCGTGGGATGTAAACAAAACAGCGGGATACCGGCACCCCATAAGGGGGCCTGTATCTCAGGATGCAGTGGTCCCCAGACCTAAAACCAATGAAGTTCTGCTCCAGAGACCCACTGCTCATCTACAATAGTCTAAAAAAACACACATATCAATAAACAATAATTCATTACCGTAGCGGAAAACCGCTATGGTAATGAAGCTGCAGTTGTCCACAATAAACATGCTATTGTGCCTTAACCCCTTCATTGCCTTAGCGAATAGCTGCTATGGTAATGAAGCTGCATTAATGTCATTTTTATTAATAGTGTGAGGGAGCAGGGGGTCGTCTGAGCTGAACCGCTTTGATTTCTTGCTCAGGGACCCCCTGCTTCCTGAGTTACAGGCCCCGGTATGGGGCATCGGGTGCCAGTGTTGCCGTAATTTTTATTTCATCCATGGCGCGTGACATGTAAACAATGGCATACTGGCACTCGATGCCCCATATCTGGGCCTGGAACTCGGGAAACAGAGGGTCCCTGAGCCAGAAATCAAAGTGGTTCAGCTCAGGAGAACCCCTGCTCAGTCACACTATTAATCAAAATACATTAAAGCAGCTTCATTACCTTAGCGGCTATTCACTAAGGCAATGAAGGGGTTAAGGCATAATTGTGATGAGATCAGGGGTAATCAGGCCTAAATAAAGGTGTTATACCCGGCTGATTAACCCCAACTCGCATTGGGAATGAAGGGGTTAAAAGTATCTGCAATATACTGCTGTCTTTGCACTGTCCCAGCCTTCTTAACCCCCATTTGCAGGCTATTCCCTGCCTGCTGAAATGAAAATGAATGTACAGTAATGTCTGCTATGTTCTATTGTGACACAAGATGGAGTAGTGAGCACCACAGCCAGCCCTGTACTTGGGAGGTCCGCTGTACTAAGATGGGTATCCATTTCAAGTGCTTTACTCTGTGACCGTAGAGCAATTGAAT
The DNA here is from genome assembly GCF_040206685.1 of Ascaphus truei. Taxonomy (NCBI): domain Eukaryota; kingdom Metazoa; phylum Chordata; class Amphibia; order Anura; family Ascaphidae; genus Ascaphus; species Ascaphus truei. Next base: position 253,242,962 of record NC_134487.1, on the reverse strand, counting down.
AATTGGCTTGCGGTTAGATTTAAAGTAATTTTACCGATACAATGTATCCATACCTCATTAGCCTGTAGAATTTGAAAGGCAGTAAGTCAATGGCCATGAGAAGTAGGTCAATTGACGTGGGAACCGGGGAAACTTGGGTTCCCACAAGCAAGCCTATTCAATAAAGTAGGCTAAATTGTGAATGGAGGCACCCAGAACCCTGGTTTTTGGTGTGCAAGCATAACGTAGTAAAACACACACATACATATATGAGTTACAGTAGTGGTAGCCCAGGAACACAAAGTTTTAATAAAGTGTATAAAACTGTGATTTTATAATGTACAAGCAGGAACTGATTTTTTCTGTAAGCCCTGGAAAAATCCTCTAACATGTAAATGTGCTAGGGTTGAATGAGCTGAGGGTATTTTCTTCTTGGCACTTTAAAGGGATCCCGCCGAGCCGGCGACCCCCAGTCTAAAGAAGTGACAGGGATGAAAAGCCTCAGAGCACCATAATGTATACATGGCCGGAATCCTGAAAAGTGGCAGATCCCGGGCCATTGACACCTTTAGGCCAAACCCCAGACTCAGGGGCGCCAACAGAGGTGTGTACCCCCGGTCTGCTAAGTTGCATGGGTGTCAAGCTGACACATGCGCTTTGCAAACCGGAGAGCCTTTTTGCCCGGTTTTGCAAACTGCGGGCAAAGCGGCCATTGGTGGGTGAAATGTTCCCACAGCGGGGATTGAGTGCACATGTTAAAGGTACCCTTGAACAGCCTATAACTGTGCCCACCGGACTATCCCCAGTGTTCGTTTTACTTCTTCAAGAGAAATCAAGCAACTGTGTATGATGTAACTACTCTTCACGCAGGACTTCGTTCAAAGCACAGCAGTAACGGTTCCAATACGTTAGGGGTTAATACCATCGCAACCAAGAATTTACCCCAAACTACGGAATTCGTTAGCCCTGGGGACTCCTGAACGAATGTCTACAAATTTCTACGAAATACTTTGAATTGGCTAAGGTATTAGATCGGCAAATTGCGATCTAGCCACAGGACCTTTAAATAAAGACTGCATTTCTTGCACTTTCGTGAAAAGGACAATTATTTTGTTCCCCCATTCCAGTAAGTGTTGTTTTAAGTATATTCTGAAGTTGTAGTGTGTTTGTCTATTAAGGAAATAAATCGCAATTTATTTTGCTCCTTGTTCTGTTCAATCGAGTACCCAGAAATATAAAAAGTGGTGGCAAAGTTGTGTCCACCGTGACAATAATAGCATGTTTATTGGGGACAATTGCCCCCAATAAACATTGATTAGGCCTTGTGGGTGGGTATCGGGGCAGGGTGGGTTAACCCCTTAATTACTTTTGCGGTTATTAACCAATAAGTTAATTAAGGGGTTAGGGTATTTGCTATGTATTTTCTTAGCATTGGAGTACAGGGACCTTGCAGAATCCTGATGAGGATGCCTTTCATATTGGCTGTGGTAAGTATAACTGTATTTCTTTACTTTATGTTGGTTAATGTGTTTAATAATGGGCAAATAACTATTATCCAGATATGGATAATTGATTATTTTGCCCATTACTGTACTGTATGAATGTGGTTGTGGTGGTGGGGGGGGGTTGAATTTATTTAAATGTAGGCCATGTTTTATTTTTTTTCATACAGGGTTGGTAACTTAGGTCTATGGGGACCTATGGAGACACTTGAGGACCCACGGACGCCCACAGGTACCACCTGCGGGGAAGAACCAGGGGCCCCACAGCTGTGGAGGCCCCGTGGACCTGCAGAGACGACCTGAGGGCCCCTTACCCCCGTGGGGACCATCTGAGGGCCAGCAGACCCCCGTGGGAACTACCTGAGTGCCCCCAGACACCTGTGGGGATGACCCAAGGACCCCTAGACACCCACAGGGGCCACAGTGACCCACGGGGACAACCTGGAGGCTCACGGCACTTAGCGAGGACCACACGGAGACCCCCAAACACCCGTGGGCACCACCTGGTGTGCACCGTGGGACCAGCGGACACTCGTCGGGACCACCGGGGACTACCATCGGCCTGGGGTATTAAGTATGAATGTAAAATAATAAATCATGTTTTTATGGGGACAAAGGGAGTGGTGGGTTATGTATTGTTTATTAAATATGGTAGTGTTTATTGTGGGGCCTAGGAGGTGGGTAGTGGGGCTGTTCTGTGTAGTGTTTTGATTGTGATAAGTCGGGGTGGGTGAATGGGGTATTACCCCAAGGGTGGGTGGTTAGGGCTCCCATGTGGGTAGTGGGGGAGGGTGGATAGGCCTCCCGGGAGGGTAGTGGGTGAGGGTGGGTTAAACCCTTAATTACTATAGCAGTTACTAACACAGATTCCCAGCAAGCTCAAACTCCCACACCCACCACAAAGTGAATATATATTTATGTCAACCAGAGAGCTACTGAGGTTGGCAATTGTATGTAGCCCCGAGGTATATTTTCACTTTCTGGCCCCCCTCCGCGAGTGCCGTGCGGTAGCGGGTGCCGCCGGAGGCTGCGACGGACCCGCCGGCACTTCGCGAGGGTGGGGGCCAGAGCAGGGAGCAGCGCGGGGCATAGCGGTGCAGGCTGGTTGCCGGGGACGCGATCGGGCCGTCGCTAAGGCCGCGATCGCGTTGCCACCGGCTGGGCGGCTTAGGCAGAGTGCGCCGCCATTGCGCGTTAGCTCGCGCATGCGCAGTAGGACAGAAGCGCGCGATGGGTTCCCTAGAGCAGGAAGAGATCGCGCGAGAGTAGGGAAGGTAGCAGAGAGAATGAGGCGGCAATTAGGGGTTCGCGCATGCGCAAGGGAAGCGCGCACGCGGCCCCAATGCTTTAGGCAGCCCCTGGGAACTACAACTCCCAGGAGGCTTAGGGAGACAAAGGTCAGGTGCTCCCTTGCGGCCAATAGGGCTGATATAGATATATAGATATATAGATATAGATACATTTCCCGGGCTTTGCATGCGTCAGTCAGGCAGAGGAGAAGGAAGGAGTAGGAAGGGTGCAGGGAGCGCGTGGCTCCTGCATCAGGTAAGGGTTCTCCCTAGATCCCCAGGCAGGCCCCAATTCCCAGTAAGGGCAGGGGGTAACTGAAGAGGGACGGCCATAGCTAGGGAGGTGACCCTTAGGTGTGGAAGGTGCTGGTTTGGCAGTGCCACAGCGGAGAGTGCTGTGGGCACTGTCAAAGAGGCACAGTGTGCAAGCAGTGGAATTGCTGCGGGATCCAGGTGGCTGGGTGTGATTGCAGCTGTCTGGGTGTGTGTCGCTGCATGTGCTGTGCGCAGTGCGTGCAGTGTGTGTGCACGGTGTGAATCCCTGCAGGCTGACAGTGTAAGCTGAATGTTGGCTGCAGGTGTGTTAGGCTGCTAGGATTAGCAGATACAGTTGAGACTGGGTAGCTAGGGGAAGGGGGGCGGTTATTGTCCACAGGCCCTAGGAGTTTTCCCCAAGCCATCCCAGGTTGCGGTTCTTCAGGGACAGGCCCTAGGTTAGGGTTGCTGTCACTCAAGTAGTAGGTATTGATAGGAAGGCGGTTCCGGTTCCCATGCGGTTGGTGTTGCCGTGATCCGGTGGCAGTCCCGTGGAGCGGTGGGACCCTCGCTGGGGTCCACCGGCAGAGTACCTGGAATAGGATCAGACGGACGTCTGACCCTTTTAGAAGAAAGTGTGTTACGGTCCCGAGCATCGGAGTGCTCGGAAGGTATCTTCCATATTCTAAGTGCACCAACTGGGCCCTAGCTTAAATAGTGACTGCGCAGTCACCCACGACCTCCGTAGGAGTTACGAGACATTGGGTGTGGGGTGATCACAGGACACTGGGTGGGGTACACCAGACATTGGGTTGATGTGATGCGGGTAGAGCATCTGGTTATGGTTATGTTATGTAATGTGTTATATGTGTGTTAAGTAAAGAGTTAGTATTGTTTATCTATAAGTGTTATTGTATTTCTTACTCAGGGCTATCTTTCCTAACGGGGGATCCTGGGTAAGTGGAGGCGCTGCACCAAGTAAGGGTAAGGGTTTCCCCAGGCTCCCAGCTAGCGGAGGCTCAGATCTCCTGGAGCCACACAGGTTATGCAGTACCAGTAGTCCTTTAGAGCAGGTGTGTTGCAGGGAAAGGGACCGGTTAGACCACGAGGGGCCAATGTGGGATTGGGTGGGTCAGCCGGTTCACAAAAAGGGTTACATTTGGAGGCGCTGCTGAGATATATCAGACCTGGGGTGCCCTGTATGTTTTTTTGTTCTAAATTGTCCTATTTTTGTTCCACCATGTGGGTGCTCTCAAAGCAGGAGGTTTACGCTTGGGCCTTGAAAGTGAACGTGACTCCTAACCGCGTGGTTGCCGTGGGGGCAGTCCCGGCTGGCGTGCCCTTGTTAGATGTCCAGGCGCAGGTTCGGAAGCTCCCTGGACTGTCGGGTACGTGGGCCAGAGGGCGAAGGTATGATGACACCGTGCAATGGAGTACTGTCCTGATATATGTAGGCCAGACCCTAAGCGAGGAAGATGGCCCTAAGTTCTTAAATTTGCCCGGGGGTCCGACTGATGGGTGCCCCTTTATCTACCCTGACTTGGCAGTTTCTACCTGCACCGAGAGCCCTATAGACATTGACCGTGAGCCCCACCTAAAATGGCGGCTCCCGCCAAATCCAAATGGCACGTGTGCGGCTGACTGCCAGCATGCACAGGAAAATGTTGCAACCCTTCTCCCAGGAGTGGCGGGAAAGCCAGAGCCCCGCCCCCACACTGTGAGTGACTCAGAACAGAGTTTGCAACATTCCCCAAAAGACTGTGCAGCTTTTCCTCTAGAGTCCACCAGGGGGAGGGAGTGTCGTGAGCAGAAATCAGCCAATTCTGTTCCCACTAAGGAAAGCAAGGGATGCCGAGAAAAGCACCCTTGGCTGTATAGAATCGTACGGGCCCCCCATTAGGCTTGTCAATGGTGGTGTGCCCGTGTGCCTTAAGAGACTGGAAAGCGACTGGTGGCTGGGCGGACGGGTCCCCTGAGTTAGCCGTCGCCCTCACGATGACCGTGGTAGACGGGGAAGAATGCCTGCACGGCCGTCTGCATGAATGTGAGTGTCCTGTGGGTGAACTGACCCGAGGGCCCGAGTGCCCTGACTGTGCGGCGCAGTTCCTGCAACCCAAACTGCCGCAGCCTACCGAGCTGCCAGTGGGGGAGGACACTGTAGCAGAACTGGATTATTCTTTCCCTGAGAAGGAAGAGCAGGAACCTCTGAGGGCGGAACCTGCGGAGAAAGAGGCGCCTGATGGTGATACCGAGGTGGGTGAAGCCGCTACTAATTTTTCCACTTCAGCGATGGAGGTGGTGGAGGGCCCGTGTGCCCAAGTGAACTTGCCAGACGCTGAGGCGGAGCCGCTGAAGGCGGAGCTCCAGACGTCGGAACCCCAGATGTCGGTTCCAGACCCGGTTCCCGAGCAGGAACCACCGAGACCAGAACCCCAGATTCCGGAAGGCCAGGGTAAGGTGCTTGTACCCCCGCCTATGTGTGATGATTCTAGCGACCCACCGAGCGTGGTGATGCGCCTGCCGGCGGACCACTCCAGTGAGGTCACCGAGGCAACCGCCTCAACTGATCCAGACCATGATGTGGGCCCGTGTGCCCTGCAACGGCCAGTCCGGCCTATCAACGAGGTACCAGCGGTCCCAGGCGTGGGATCAGTACCCGCCAATACCGACCGGGGTAAGTTGACTGCCCCAGGGGTGTCGGGTGTGAGCTCCCCGGTGATCGTGGAGCCTGGTGACTCCAAAGGTAGGGTCACCCGGGCGATGGGCTCACCCCGGCATCGCGTCCTGGTGGAGGTGTCTCCCCCAGAAGATCTCTGCGGATCGTGGAACGACTCCGACCTCATCAAGGGATCCGGTGTAGCGGACCGGAGCGACCCATACTCCTGTGAGAGGAGTCTCCAAACGGGCCTACCCGAAGAAGTGGTGCTGTCCGCGGACGAAGTCACCGTTAAAGGGATTGTTGGAGCGGACAAAGACTCTGTTGAGACCGCTCTGGTAGTTATGGCCTCTCCCAGGTGCGCGATGGAGCGCTATGTTCGCCATGTGGTGGATCGATGAAAGAGACTGAGCCTCTCTGTCTCCCGTGAGACGAGACCGGAGGAACCGGAAAGGGTCAATACCCAGGACCCCGTACTATTTTTTTCGCGAGGAGAAGGTGGGTTTTTGCAAGGGGCAGGTCTAGAGTTCCAAAAGACTCACAGGAGTCAAGGAGGGATACCCTCACCCAATCTGTTAGGGGCACTCCACTCTGAGACTCAGCTGGCCTCGGGTATCCATATGAGTATTGATGATGAAATGCATGCTACATGTGATGTGAATTATGCCATGTATTTTTCATTATATAAATCTCTGTGTGGTTGCTACCCAAGCGAGGGCGTTGGGATTCTGCGAAGGGGAGAATGTAGCCCCGAGGTATATTTTCACTTTCTGGCCCCCCTCCGCGAGTGCCGTGCGGTAGCGGGTGCCGCCGGAGGCTGCGACGGACCCGCCGGCACTTCGCGAGGGTGGGGGCCAGAGCAGGGAGCAGCGCGGGGCATAGCGGTGCAGGCTGGTTGCCGGGGACGCGATCGGGCCGTCGCTAAGGCCGCGATCACGTTGCCACCGGCTGGGCGGCTTAGGCAGAGTGCGCCGCCATTGCGCGTTAGCTCGCGCATGCGCAGTAGGACAGAAGCGCGCGATGGGTTCCCTAGAGCAGGAAGAGATCGCGCGAGAGTAGGGAAGGTAGCAGAGAGAATGAGGCGGCCATTAGGGGTTCGCGCATGCGCAAGGGAAGCGCGCACGCGGCCCCAATGCTTTAGGCAGCCCCTGGGAACTACAACTCCCAGGAGGCTTAGGGAGACAAAGGTCAGGTGCTCCCTTGCGGCCAATAGGGCTGGAGGAAGCTCAGCCCGGGAATATAGATACATTTCCCGGGCTTTGCATGCGTCAGTCAGGCAGAGGAGAAGGAAGGAGTAGGAAGGGTGCAGGGAGCGCGTGGCTCCTGCATCAGGTAAGGGTTCTCCCTAGATCCCCAGGCAGGCCCCAATTCCCGGTAAGGGCAGGGGGTAACTGAAGAGGGACGGCCATAGCTAGGGAGGTGACCCTTAGGTGTGGAAGGTGCTGGTTTGGCAGTGCCACAGCGGAGAGTGCTGTGGGCACTGTCAAAGAGGCACAGTGTGCAAGCAGTGGAATTGCTGCGGGATCCAGGTGGCTGGGTGTGATTGCAGCTGTCTGGGTGTGTGTCGCTGCATGTGCTGTGCGCAGTGCGTGCAGTGTGTGTGCACGGTGTGAATCCCTGCAGGCTGACAGTGTAAGCTGAATGTTGGCTGCAGGTGTGTTAGGCTGCTAGGATTAGCAGATACAGTTGAGACTGGGTAGCTAGGGGAAGGGGGGCGGTTATTGTCCACAGGCCCTAGGAGTTTTCCCCAAGCCATCCCAGGTTGCGGTTCTTCAGGGACAGGCCCTAGGTTAGGGTTGCTGTCACTCAAGTAGTAGGTATTGATAGGAAGGCGGTTCCGGTTCCCATGCGGTTGGTGTTGCCGTGATCCGGTGGCAGTCCCGTGGAGCGGTGGGACCCTCGCTGGGGTCCACCGGCAGAGTACCTGGAATAGGATCAGACGGACGTCTGACCCTTTTAAAAGAAAGTGTGTTGCGGTCCCGAGCATCGGAGTGCTCGGAAGGTATCTTCCATATTCTAAGTGCACCAACTGGGCCCTAGCTTAAATAGTGACTGCGCAGTCACCCACGACCTCCGTAGGAGTTACGAGACATTGGGTGTGGGGTGATCACAGGACACTGGGTGGGGTACACCAGACATTGGGTTGATGTGATGCGGGTAGAGCATCTGGTTATGGTTATGTTATGTAATGTGTTATATGTGTGTTAAGTAAAGAGTTAGTATTGTTTATCTATAAGTGTTATTGTATTTCTTACTCAGGGCTATCTTTCCTAACGGGGGATCCTGGGTAAGTGGAGGCGCTGCACCAAGTAAGGGTAAGGGTTTCCCCAGGCTCCCAGCTAGCGGAGGCTCAGATCTCCTGGAGCCACACAGGTTATGCAGTACCAGTAGTCCTTTAGAGCAGGTGTGTTGCAGGGAAAGGGACCGGTTAGACCACGAGGGGCCAATGTGGGATTGGGTGGGTCAGCCGGTTCACAAAAAGGGTTACATGTATATAACAAGAGACAGGGGGTGCCCAATGCTGCATCCAATTGACAAAACATATAAAGTAAAATACTTCAATAATAATAATTGGTTATTTAGTTAACCCTTTGGCCAAAGGCGTCATAAGCCTGCATACCAACGTCAAGGTATAACCAAAATAATGCAGGTCCTACACTACACTGTGAACCCTTCCTTTTACCTCTGTGAGAGGGGAAAAAAACATAATGGGTCTTGTTCCTGCAGCAAGTGAAATGACCTTCCAAGTTAAAAGGGTGAAGGAGGAGGAGTGAGCTCTGGGGGGAGGTGCCACAGCCTCCAAAGAGACATAGGTTAACACAGATTCCCAGCAAGCTCAAACTCCCACACCCACCACAAAGTGAATATATATTTATGTCAACCAGAGAGCTACTGAGCGTGGCAATTGTATATAACAAGAGACAGGGGGTGCCCAATGCTGCATCCAATTGACAAAACATATAAATTAAAATACTTCAATAATAATAATTGGTTATTTAGTTAACTCTTTGGCCAAAGGCGTCATAAGCCTGCATACCAACGTCAAGTGGTGGGTGTGGGAGTTTGAGCTTGCTGGGAATCTGTGTTAACCTATGTCTCTTTGGAGGCTGGGGCACCTCCCCCCAGAGCTCACTCCTCCTCCTTCACCCTTTTAACTTGGAAGGTCATTTCACTTGCTGCAGGAACAAGACCCATTATGGTTTTTTCCCCTCTCACAGAGGTAAAAGGAAGGGTTCACAGTGTAGTGTAGGACCTGCATTATTTTGGTTATACCTTGACGTTGGTATGCAGGCTTATGACGCCTTTGGCCAAAGGGTTAACTTAGCATGGAGATTTATGTTAGGGCTGTGGCAGACGTTGTGGGTCCCTCTGCTGTGGTGGCGGCCAGCAAGATGTACGGGAGAGTCGTTTCCTTCCTCCGTACGCTGGCTGCCAAGCACACCCTGGTGCAGAAAGGCATCAGTGTAGGGGGAATCTACATCCCTATAGAACCCATGGAGGGGTTAGGCACTAGAATTATTCTCTCCAATGTGCCCCCCTTCATCCCAAATAGTCTCATGCGGCTGCACCTGCAAGTCCTGGGAGACATTAAGTCTCCCATAACAAAAATTCCGCTGGGCTGCAGGGATAGAGCGCTGAGGCACGTGTTCTCATTTAGGCGGCAGGTACAAGTGCTGCTGCCGGGGAGTACAGAATCTGTGGAGGGTTCTTTTAGGGTGCCCTACGAGGGCATAATGTACACAGTGTTCTATGGCACGGAGGGAATTAGATGTTATCTGTGCAAGGAGCTGGGGCACACTCGTAGGAGTTGCCCCAAAGGGAACAGAGGACCTATCCCAACTCCTACAACTGCCCCTCCCTCCGCCAAGACACCCCGTACCACTGTGCCCACCACAGCAGGGCCCTCAGGGGCCCAGGTCCCTCCAGGGACCACAAGAGATGTCGCTGTCCCATCTGGAACAGTGACTTCTGAACCTCTCCCTGGAGAGCGGAGAGAAGGAGAGGGGGACACCCTGGAGCGACCACCCTCTGTTATCACTGTCTCCCCCCAGGAGGAAATACCCTGTGCCGCTGCGCCCACCGCGGCGGAGCCCTTGAGGGCCCACCCCCCCCCTGGGACCATAGAAGATGTCACTGGCCCATCTCAAGCAGTGACATCTGAACCTCTCCCCAAAGAACAGAGGGAGAAGGAAAAGACCTCAAGGGCCCAGGTCCCCCATGGGACCACAGCAGATGTCGCTGCCCCATCTCGGGCGGTGACATCTACACCTCTCCCCCAAGGAAAGAGAGAGAAAGGAAAGCCCTTGAGGGCCCAGGCCCCCCCTGGGACCACAGAAGATGTCACTGGCCCATCTCAAACAGTGACATCTGAACCTCTCCCCAAAGAACTGAGGGAGAAGGAAAAGACCTCAAGGGCCCAGGTCCCCCGTGGGACCACAGCAGATGTCGCTGCCCCATCTTGGGCGGTGACATCTACACCTCTCCCCCAAGGAAAGAGAGAGAAAGGAAAGCCCTTGAGGGCCCATGCCCCCCCTGGGACCACACAAGATGTCACTGGCCCATCTCAAACAGTGACATCTGAACCTCTCCCCCCTACAAAGTGGGAGAAAGGAAAAGTCACCCCACAACAGTCACCCTCTGTTGTCGCTGCCCCCCCCAAGAACACCTTACCCCCAATTTAAGCACCGTACAGAGTGTGGGGGAGCAGGAGGAAGCTCCTGTTATGGAGGTAGCGGCACTCTCTCCTGGGGAATCAATCCCCAGAAAGAGGAAATTTAAAACAAATAAGAGGGTGATTGAGGAGGTAGAGGAGGGTGAACCATATTACGTTTACCGTCTGAAGTCTCTGAAGCGGAACGTAACATCAGTTCCGCAAAAGGTGGTCCTGTCCGGCCCACTGGTTACGATTAGCCAGTGTAAACCGGATCCTACACACGTACAGCCCCCCTCCCTCGAATTTCTGGAGGGAATACAACTGAAGGTACCCGGCGTCTCTGGGGTGGAATGCCAAAATGCTCAGCAGCATGAGGCCTTGCCCATAGATATAGACGTTAGGGTGCCTCTCAACGCCCCTCCCGGTTGGAGAGCATCCCCAGGAGAATTGTGCTTCGGTGAATTTGCCTTGCCGAATGCACCTATCTTTGGAGCCAGCCAAGATCCCCCTCCGGCTGTACCGCCTTCGAGTGTCGCACCTGAGGCGGAGTCAGGTTTTGCGTCACCAGAAGTAGGGGATGGGCTAGGGCTGACCCCCATGGTTGAGGATGGAGAGGGGGAGGCAGGTGTAGGTAGGGATGCTTTAGTGAGCACTTCGGATTTCAACTGGAGGCTATCTAACGTGAGCCCTCTTAGTGGGGAGTTTTGGTCTTTGTCAAAGATGACTGCCAGGCTAGACTCTCTCCTTGGGGTGCCTACAGAAGAGTGCCCTCCCGTGATTGAGGCAGATGCCCCTAACATTCCGTTTACTTACACGGCGATAGAGGAGACCAGGAGGGTAATGGGTACCTTTTTTGTTCAAAAGGTCACTCCAGAAACCGCTGCCTCTGCCATGCCGCCACCAGATACCCCTGAACATCCTACCCCGGGGTTGGAAGTGGAGGATGTAGTGGACCCCCTTGTGGAAACACTGAAGGGGGAACCCACTTTAGGTCTGAGAGAGACCCCCGCAGGGGAGGGTGAGGGTCTTGAGCCTTTCAGTCAAGAGGAGCTTAGGGAGTTGGGGCTCAGTGAGGAGTCTTCTGGCACTGTGGAGTCGGTGGACTCTTTGACCCCTGTTATCCCTGCCCAGGAGCTAGATGCTTTCCTAGAGGATACCCTCCACAAGCATAAAAACTTGAAGGTGAAGTTGGCCCTTGAGAAGTGGAAAGATGCCTCGGTCATTCTCCATTCTCTCGGAGCTTACATCAGGGCAAACCACAAGGCCAAAATCTCCGGGGCTATCCATATTCGTGTCCTGAAGTTTGAAAAAGTGATGCGAGACCACGTAAAGGCTTCTCGGGGTATAGTACCCTGAGCACCTGTGGGGAACCAAAAAAACTCCTGATTACCAATGGCGTTAAGCATCGGTACGCTAAATGTTAACGGCTGTAAGGATGGGTTTCGCAGGTTCCAGGTACTCTCCTTTTTGCAGAAGGGGAAGTATTCTGTGAGTTTCCTGCAGGAAACCCATACCACTCCAGAGGCTGAAGCCAGCTGGCATTTGGAGTGGCGAGGCAGTGTCTTCTTCAGCCATCTCACTTCAACATCTAGTGGGGTGGTGACCCTGTTCTCTGAGTCTTTTCAACCAGAGCTGCTGCTTGCCAAAGCTGTTGTTCCAGGTCGCCTGTTGCATATCAGGGTCCGACACGAGGACTACACGTTTAATTTCCTGAACGTGTATGCTCCTGCCACCGGACCCCTGAGAAGGCAGTTCTTCGTCAGAATGTCTGAATACCTGGAGACAGTCGACGCGGACGAATACGTGGTGCTCGGGGGTGATTTTAACTGTACCCTCGAGGCTCGGAAGGACCGGAATGGTCAGGAGCCACACCCGTGTTCTGCGTCGGCCTTGCGGGAGGTCATCACCCGCTACTCCTTGGTAGACGTCTGGCGAGAACAACATCCTGAGGCATCCACTGAGTTCACCCATGTTAGGGTGTTTAGGGGTGAACGGATGTCCTGGTCCCGGATCGACAGGCTGTATATTTCCAGCCACAGCCTGTCGCGAGCCCAGTCCAGTGCCATTAAGCTGGCGCCGTTTTCGGACCACAATTGTGCGTCCGTGACGGTGATGCTGCTACCTGCAGCACCTTCGGCCGCTTATTGGCATTTCAACAATACGTTGTTGGAGGACAAGGGGTTTGCGACGTCAGTCCGAGACTTTTGGATGGCCTGGAGAGGTTGCAGGTCAGACTTTGCCACGTTAGAGCAGTGGTGGGACGTGGGCAAGGTTCATCTGCACCTCGTATGTCAGGAGTACACCAGAGGTGCCAGCGGGCGGCGCGATGCTGAGATCGAGGCCCTCAGGGAGGAGGTGCTCGATCTCGAGAAGCGGCTGTCTGTGGCGGGAGACCAATACCTGCAGAGTATGTACGTGGAGAGGAAGTGCGCTCTCCGGGACTTGGAAGATCGGAGAGCTCGGGGGGCGTATGTGCGATCCCGCATCAACTTCCTTCGAGAGATGGATCGCGGGTCGCGCCTCTTCTACACGCTGGAGAAAAAGAGGGGAAACCGTAGACATATCACATGCCTGTTGGCAGAGAACGGTACCCCTCTGACTGACCCGGAGAGCATCCGGGACAGAACCCGGAGATTCTATGTAGATCTTTTCTCTCCGGAGTCCATCCAGCCAGATAAATGCAGGGTCTTATGGGAGTAGCTTCCCACGGTCGGTGAGGATGAAAGGGAGCGGCTTGAGTTACCTTTGACTCTGGCCGAGCTCTCTGAAGCCCTCAGTCTAATGTCCCGCGGAAAAGCGCCTGGGCTAGACGGGCTGACTGTGGAGTTCTTCCGGTTTTTCTGGGAGATGCTGGGACCTAATTTCACCGAGGTCCTAGCCGAAGCCCTGGAGATCGGTGAGATGCCACTTTCGTGTCGGCGGGCAATACTGTCTTTACTGCCGAAGAAGGGGGATCTCCGTCAGATCTCTAATTGGCGACCGGTCTCACTGCTCAGCACGGACTATAAGATCGTAGCCAAAGCGCTTTCGCTGAGGCTCAAGTCCGCGCTGGCAGAGGTGATTCACCCCGACCAGTCCTATACTGTCCCGGGCCGGAGCATTCATGACAACATTTTTCTGGTCCGGGACCTGATGCACTACGCGCAGAGGACTGGTCTATCACTCGCCTTCCTGTCCCTAGATCAGGAGAAGGCGTTTGACAGAGTGGATCACCGTTACCTTATACAGACCCTGCGGGCGTTTGGCTTCGGCCCACAATTTGTGGGCTTTCTCCAGATGCTGTACGCTTCTGCAGAGTGTCTGGTGAAGATTAACTGGTCCCTGACGGCACCTTTTGTGTTTGGTCGGGGATTGCGTCAAGGGTGCCCCCTGTCTGGGCAACTGTACGCGCTGGCCATTGAGCCCTTCCTCTGCCTACTGAAGAGGAGGCTTACCGGGCTGGTGCTGTGGGAGCCCGACATGCGGGTAGTCCTGTCGGCTTATGCCGATGACGTGCTCCTCGTGGCCCAGGACCTAGATGATCTAGAGCGGGCACAGGAGTGCCAAGAGGTCTACACCGCGGCCTCTTCTGCTCGGATCAACTGGTCCAAGTGCTCCGGCATCTTGGTGGGTCCCTTACAGGTGGACTCTTTGCCCCCCGCGTTTCGTAATATCTCGTGGGGGAGCGATACTCTCAAATATCTGGGAGTCTACCTGTCTGCTGCGGAAGACCCAGCCCCAGAAAACTTCAGTGATCTTGAGGAACGAGTCATTGCTCGTCTGGGGTCTTGGGTGTATCTGTCGAGGATGCTTTCCCTTAGGGGTAGAACCCTGGTAATCAATCAGTTGGTGGCCAGTCAGCTTTGGTACCGGCTGATAGCCATGGGTCCGACCCCCGAATTTATCAACAAGATCCAGAGGAAGTTGATGGATTTTCTCTGGATGGGGAAGCATTGGGTCTCTGTGGGAGTTGCGTGTCTCCCTTTGGAGGAGGGTGGACAGGGAGTGGTGTGTGTCCGCTCCCAGTTACACACTTTCCGCCTCCAATACCTGCAGAGATACCTATTCGCAGATCCGTCTCCGCAGTGGTGCCAGCTGGCAACCTTTTTCTTTCGCCAGCTGCGCAATATGAGGTATGACCGGCAACTCTTTCATCAGGCCCGAGGGTTTAGGTAGAAACCTCTCGGAGCTGCCGGCATACTACCGGGACTTGCTGAAGGCCTGGAAACTGGTCTCCGCGACCAGGAAGAAACAGGCGGTGGGGATTGATTTCCTCGCCGAGCCCCTGCTGTATAATCCGGCAGTGGGGGCTCGGATGTTGGATTCACCCTCTATTTGCCGCCGGCTAATCCTGGCGCAGGTGACCAGAGTCGGGGATCTCCTGGACTATGAGCGGCGGGATTGGGTAGGGGCAGAGGTGCTCGCGCCCCGTATGGATCTGCGTTCTGCCCGCGTCCCTCGTCGTTTGATCCAGGAGATTAAAGATGCCATACACCCCGACTCCCGCACCTACATTGAGGGGGTATTGCAGACTGGAAAGCCTTGTCATCCTATCAACTTCGGCTCTCCGGATCTTTGCGTAGAACCAAGGTCACGGCAACCCCCTCGGGTTCTTCTCTCCCCCAACTTCAGCAAGTTGGGGGAAATGTCCCCGGCATGTTTCCGCGGCATGCCGAGGAAAGTCCTGTATTCTCTGGTGCTCCATATAGTGCACTACCTCGCCCTTGTCACCCGCCCAGACACCATCTGGAGGCGGGTATTCCCAGCGAACGAGGATGAGAGACCCCGGTGGAGGGAACTCTATTCATCTTTGGTTCCCCTTCCCGCCGGGGATTTGAGTTGGAGAGTCCTCCACGGAGCACTGAGCACAGGAGAGTATTTGGCACACTTCACGGACTCCCCCGACACCTGTCCCTTCTGTGGCGAGCGGGAGTCCGTATATCACATTTATTCGAGTTGTGCCAGACTGCAGCCCCTCTTTTCCTTCTTGAGGAGCTTACTCCTGCTGTTCTGGTTGCACTTCTCACCTCATTTTTTTATTTTTGGGTGCCCAGTGTCCCGGGACAATAAGCCTAGGGATCTCCTGGTCAACCTGCTCCTGGCATTGGCTAAGGTAGCCATTTGTAAAACCAGGAAGCAGTGTTTGGAGGGGGGGTCCCGACAAACATCGTGGTCATGTTCCGGGCGCTGGTGCACTCCCGTATTCGGGCAGAGTACTCGTACGCCGAGTCTACTGGGACGGTTTCAGAGTTTGCCTCCCAGTGGGCGTTAGGCGGGGTGCTTTGCTCGGTATCCACCAATCAGGGTTCTTCAGATTTAACCCTTCTGTTTTAAGTGCACTTCATCAGTGCACTTGTTGGGTTCATTTAATTTTTGTTTGACTGGTTTATCTTTGTTCTACTTGGTAACAAGTAGAATTGCTGTTCAACTGAATTGGCCGGCTTCGCCGGCCAATCAGTTTCAAACCAGATCAAAATAGGCCCTTTTAACTTGGAAGGTCATTTCACTTGCTGCAGGAACAAGACCCATTATGTTTTTTTCCCCTCTCACAGAGGTAAAAGGAAGGGTTCACAGTGTAGTGTAGGACCTGCATTATTTTGGTTATACCTTGACGTTGGTATGCAGGCTTATGACGCCTTTGGCCAAAGGGTTAACTAAATAACCAATTATTATTATTGAAGTATTTTACTTTATATGTTTTGTCAATTGGATGCAGCATTGGGCACCCCCTGTCTCTTGTTATATACAATTGCCACGCTCAGTAGCTCTCTGGTTGACATAAATATATATTCACTTTGTGGTGGGTGTGGGAGTTTGAGCTTGCTTGGAATCTTTGTTAACCTACTGTATGTCTCTTTGGAGGCTGTGGCAGCTCCCCCCAGAGCTCACTCCTCCTCCTTCACCCTTTTAACTTGGAAGGTCATTTCACTTGCTGCAGGAACAAGACCCATTATGGTTTTTCCCCTCTCACAGAGGTAAAAGGAAGGGTTCACAGTGTAGTGTAGGACCTGCATTACTTTGGTTATACCTTGACGTTGGTATGCAGGCTTATGACGCCTTTGGCCAAAGGGTTAACTAAATAACCAATTATTATTATTGAAGTATTTTACTTTATATGTTTTGTCAATTGGATGCAGCATTGGGCACCCCCTGTCTCTTGTTATAGCAGTTACTAACCACTAAGGTGATTAATGGGTTAGGGGACATTATATTGTCTCCTTTTTTTTCTTGTGTATTTTTTACAACACCAGAGGACTTGGACGGGATCAGGATGAGGACAGCCTTCATCATGGCAGCCTGGCAAGGGTGAGTGCAATATGTATTTATTTAATTTATTCTGCTTATTGTGTTTTAAATGGGCAAATGCATTATAATCATATGTGGATAATAGTAATTTTGCCCATTACTATACTATATGTGTTAGGGGGCGGGAGGTTGTATATATTTGAAAGTATTTATGTATTTTTTATTTATTTTTTTGGGCACAGAATTGGTACTGCAGGCAAGCGAGGACCAGCGGAAATCCGTGGGGACCACCCGAGGGCCTCCGCCGGCCTATAGTATCATTCCTGTGCATTAAAAAAATGTACTATATGTTAGGGTGTTTAGGGGTTGTTGGGGACACAGGGGGTAGGTGGTGTATTTTATATGGTAATGTTTATTGAGCGCCTAGGAGGTGGGTAGTTGGACTGTAGTGTGTATTGTTATTATTGTGGGTAGCAGGGGTGGGTGAAGGGGGTATTATCCACAAGGGTGGGTGTTTAGGCCTTGACGTTGGGTAGCAGGAGGTGTTAACCCCTTCATTACCTTAGCGGTTTTAACCGCTAAGGTAATGAAGGGGTTACATCCACTCGCAGTCCCCCCACAAGGCCTAAGGTTCTCCCATAACAATTTAAGAAATGAATCCACGCACCAATCCCCCTTCTTCACCAACTATGGGTTTCATCCTTCTGTGCTTCCAACCACTTTTCTCAGTTCTGGAGTTCCCGGGGCAGAGAACAGGATTCAATATCTCCAGGATTCCTGGGATAAAATTCCGTTAAACCTTAAAAATGCCATCGCTGCACAAAAAAAGCAAGCAGACTGTCATTGTCGGGAGACTCCCACTTACACACCAGGGCAAAAGGTTTTGCTTTCAACAAAGAACATCCGCCTGAAGGTATCCTCTCCAAAATTAGTACTGAGGTTCATTGGACATTTCGTCATCACGTAAAAGGTCAATCCAGTCGCCTATCGGTTGCAACTACCGGCTTCTATGAAAATTCCGTTGGTGTTCCACATGTCCCTTTTGAAACTCTTCATTCAGGAGCTCCAATCTCCTGTCTTGGACTTACCCCCTCAACCTACCCTAGGCGCTTCTCGATTCCAGAATCTCAAGGAGAAGAGTTCAATACCTTGTACATTGAAAGGGTTTCGGTCCTGAGGAACGAAAGTGGATTTCCTGGGAACAAGTACACGCATCAAAGCTTATCCAAGCCTTTCACCACAAATATCCTTCTAGACCATCCCTAGGTCACCTGAGGTCACTCCTGAAGGGGGTGGTACTGTCAGAATCAGGGCTGGGCTCCTCCTCCCAGACGTGTCACGTGCCATCATGATAGAGACGAGCAGACCTCCATCTGCGTGCACACGCCACGCTGACGGCGAGCGGATCCCTGGTAGGGATGTGTTGGGTCCTCATTCCGTTACACAACGTCAGGGGACAGTCTCGCTGGCAACACAGTCGCCGACTGCCACATCCCACCTGCACGCGCACGCCACACTGCAGGAAATGACAGGATCAATCTCAGCTGCTTCTCAGCTGGTACTCATTCAGTTTCCGCCTATCAGCTACAGCCTACGTTTAATCTTCTCCCTCCCTGCTACCTTCCCATTGGTTCCTGCTTCCTTAAATACCCAGTCAGCCCTCTGCTGATTGCTGAACATAAACTACTGTTTATGTACCGTACTTGCTACAAGCTGCTCGCTGCTGTGTTGTGCCGTTGCCTTGTCTTGTTCTCTTCATTATGACCCCAGCTCGTGCCCGGACCTCTGTCTTCTCATACCCCTGGACCTCGGATCATTACTGGGCTCCCGCTCTCTCCTCGACCACGGCAATGGATTACGACTACTCTCTCTCCAACCCCTGACTACACAATACTTCAACCAACCCAAACTCTCCTACCCTGACCCTGCTACACGACCCTGACTCTGCAATTCAGACCTGGTCTCGTGGTTGTAGGTCGGTGGTTATCTGTATCCCCACCTCAGCCCCACGGTCTAGCCCTGTTTGTGGTGAGCACCATTACATGAATGGCCTGGAGGGTCTCCAGGGCAGCTACGGTCAACAGTGGCGACACCCGCAAAACCCATGTTTCTCGAGATCCTCCTCAAGCACCATTTTTAACTGACCGTCAGTTGTAAGTCCATATCCCATTTCACCAGGCGACAATCCTGGGATAGTTCCATGACCGGTACCATCCTAACCGTCTATCAATTCTCGCCTGGTGGCACTAAACTAAGCGACAAAGAGAACATGTGCTTTCTTAGCTTTGTATAATTTGTGCAAGTCACCACAAGTTTTGAGAACTTGCAATATACGAGTTTCTCTCTATGTTAGAAGACCCAGCAGGATTTGAAAACATAGAGATCAATGATCCCAACTCTGCCACCAGTAAATAAGCCTGTCACGGGAGACCAGACAGTTTACACGTTTTTACCAGGATCATTCATTGAGCAAAACAAGGTAATGAAATAAATTGCAGTTTATTCACTTGAAATAGGCATACACACAATGGAACACAAAATACATAAGAAAGACACACTTACTTGGGGTCTGGGCTACAAAACTAGACTTTCCTAGTTCAATTGAACGTAAACTAATTTCTTTCATTGACCGGCACTTAGCCTGAAATGTCCTGGAACTCAAATCGGCATGAAATCCTGACGCCACCCTCTCTTTCCTCCGAAGAACTTGAAATCACTTCATCAGGAGTTAGCTCCAAATGTCCTGGAACTAAATTCGGCTTGCAATCCTAGCCGCAACTGCTACGTACCTTTTTCAGAAGTTGGTCGCAAAAAGCTGGACTTATTTTGCCTTGAAATTTCTGAAGCCGGTCTCTTGTTATTTCTCTGAGAGCATCTTTTGGTACATTCACCTTTGCCGCTGCTTTTCTGGCGCTAAGAATCTGATGACCGGATTGGCTGAGGAATTCTTATAGTATTTCTGAGTTAATTCATGAAACACTACAGCCAATCCCAGCGTGGAAACTTTCTCACCAACCAATCAGAGCGATGCTAGTCTTCTGAAGCCGGGCAAACGGGACTTCTGAATCAGCCTTGGGCATGCGCAAGCTTGCCACCTTAGCCACTTGGTATTCAGAAGCCACCCGCTTGTTTAGGTTCCTCACAGTTTGGTGGGGCAAATGGTAGTCCTGAGGACCTCCATTCAACCCAGGATGTGGGTACTCAAGACTAAACATCCTGCCAAATGTCCTTCACACCTCTGGCATCCTCTGTGTCTTTCATGTCTGATGTCTGGGTAGACAATCTGGCACCAATTTGGTAGCCCAGTGGCCTGTCAGAACATTGAGCCTTTCTCCTGTGCCCTTTGGAATGCTCGCTCCCTTTCTAACAAGTACCTCTCTGTACATGACTTTTTTCTCTCTCACTCTCTGCTCCTATTTGCTATAACTGAGACCTGGCTCACTCAGTCTGACACTGCTCTGGAAGCTGCCCTCTCCTTTGGTGGCCTTTCCTTCTCCCACACTGTGCGCAATGATGGCAGGGGTGGAGGCGTGGGGCTCCTGCTCTCCTCTCTCTGCCGTTACCGAACCCTTCCTATTCCTCCATCTCTTGCTTTTCCCTCCTTTGAGGCTCACACTGTCCAGATCTTCTCTCCTCTCCCTGTCCACGGGGCGGTCATCTATCGCCCACCTACCTCTACTCATCCCCCTTCTGCCTTTCTCTCTCACTTTGAATCCTGGCTCTCTTTCTTTCTCTCCTCAGACTCCCCTGTTGTTCTCCTTGGAGACTTCAATTGCCAAATTGATGACCCCTCTCTCCCTTGTGCTTCCCGCTTTCTTTCTCTAACCTCTTCTTTTGGCCTTCAACAGTGGACTGCAGCCAGCACCCACAAGGATGGCAACTACTTAGACCTGGTTTTCACTAAAAACGTCTCTCTCTCCGATTTCTCCATTTCCCATTTTCCTCTCTCTGACCATCACCTCATCTCATTCTCTCTATCTCGCTTCTCCCCTTCTCCACCTCCATCTACCCCCCGGTTCTTCAGAAACCTGCGCTCTATTCACTTAACTGACTTTGAGTCCACTTTACACTCCTCCCTCTCCTCTCTCAGCTCTGCTACAGACCCTGACAGCCTGGTCAGGAACTACAACTCTGTCGTCCTCGTGTCTTGATCTACATGCCCCGCTTTCTCTCTGCCGCCCTCGCCCTTCTAACCCCAGACCCTGGCTAAATTCCCACACGCGCATGCTGCATTCCTCCACTCGTTCCTCTGAACGCCTCTGGAGGAAGTCTCACACTCTCGCAGACTTCATTCACTACAAATATATGCTATCCTGTTTCAACTCTGCCCTCTTGCAAGCTAAACAAGCCTACTTTTCCACTCTAATCAACATGCACATGTCTAACCCACGCCGACTGTTCTCTGTCTTTGATACTCTACTCAAACCACCCTCAACTGCCTCCCCTTCCTCCATCTCCGCTCAAGACTTTGCTGACTATTTTAAGGAAAAGGTGGAATCCATACGTCAGAACATCCCCTCTGTTTCTTCCTCCCATCCTACACCTCTTCCTAACGCTCCTCCTGCCTTCCTTGACTCTTTTTCCACTGTCTCAGAGGAGGATGTGTCTCTGTTGATCTTCTCCCTCTACCACTTGCCCTCTTGACCCCATTCCCTCCCATCTCATAAAACCTCTTGTTCCTACTATAATCCCTAAGCTCACACACATTTTTAACTCCTCCCTCTGCTCTGAAACCTTTCCATTCTCCTTCAAACATGCAACAGTCATACCATTACTCAAAAACAGCAAGCTTGACCCTACCTGACTTTCTAACTATCGACCTGTCTCCCTCCTGCCTTTTGCCTCTAAACTCCTCGAACGTCTTGTATTCTCTCGATTGCTCCATTTTCTCAACACCTATTCTCTCCTAGACCCTCTACAATCTGGCTTCCGCACTGCTCACTCCACAGAAACAGCCCTCACTAAAATAACTGACGACCTCCATGCTGCCAAAGACAGAGGTCATTACACTCTGCTCATATTACTCGACCTCTCTGCAGCATTTGACACCGTGGACCACCCTCTTCTCCTTCATATTCTCCATACTCTTGGTATTCAGAACAAAGCTCTATCCTGGATCTCATCCTACCTCTCCCATTGCACTTTCAGTGTCTCTTCTGCTAACACCTCCTCCTCCTCTATTGATCTCTCTGTGGGGGTACCCCAGGGCTCTGTCCTGGGACCTCTTCTCTTTTCTCTGTACACACTCTCTCTAGGTGACCTAATAACATATTTTGGGTTTAAAAATAGCCTCTATGCTAACGACACACAAATATACTTTTCAACACCCGACCTTACACCTGCTGTACAAACCAAAGTTTCTGAATGTCTCTCTGCTATATCATCCTGGATGGCCCTCCGCCGCCTTAAACTCAACATGGCTAAAACAGAGCTCCTCATACTTCCTCCCAAACCTGGCCCTACTACCTCTATCCACATTACTGTTGGAACTACGATCATTTACCCAGTAGCTCAAGCATGCTGCCTAGGAGTCACACTTGACTCCACTCTCACAATCGCCCCTCACATTCAATACATTTCTAAAACTTGTCGCTTTTTCCTCCGCAATATAACAAAGATACGCCCTTTCCTCTGTTGCTCGACTGCTAAAACTCTGACTCAGGACCTCATTCTCTCCCGTCTTGATTACTGTAACCTCCTGCTGTCCGGCCTTCCTGCCTCTCACCTGTCTCCCCTACAATCTATCCTAAATGCTGCTGCCAGAATCACTCTACTCTTTCCTAGATCTGTCTCAGCATCTCCCCTCATGAAATCCCTCTCCTGGCTTCCGATCAAATCCCGCATCTCACACTCCATTCTTCTCCTCACTTTTAAAGCTTTACACTCTTCTGCCCCTCCTTACATCTTAGCCCTAATTTCTCGTTATGCACAATCCAGACTCTTGCGTTCTTCTCAAGGATGTCTTCTTTCTACCCCCTTTGTATCAAAAGCCCTCTCCCGCCTTAAACCTTATTCACTGACTGCCCCATACCTCTGGAATGCCCTTTCCCTCAGTACCCGACTAGCACCCTCTCT
Source organism: Ascaphus truei (assembly GCF_040206685.1). Taxonomy (NCBI): domain Eukaryota; kingdom Metazoa; phylum Chordata; class Amphibia; order Anura; family Ascaphidae; genus Ascaphus; species Ascaphus truei. Next base: position 253,220,327 of record NC_134487.1, on the reverse strand, counting down.
ATCCACCTTTAAGACCCACCTTAAGACACACTTGCTTAAAGAAGCATATGAATAGCACTGTGGATATTTTGAACACATGATACATAAAGCTTGGCCCCCTGCAGACTCACTTAACAGAACTCCCTCCTACTGTCTCTGTACGTTCTCCCTACCTACCAATTAGACTGTAAGCTCCTCGGGGCAGGGACTCCTCTTCCTTAATGTTACTTTTATGTCTAAAGCACTTATTCCCATGATCTGTTATTTATATTATCTGTTATTTATTTGATTACCACATGTATTACTACTGTGAAGCGCTATGTACATTAATGGCGCTATATAAATAAAGACATACAATACAATACAAGTCCCAGCTCATAATACTGTGCACACAGAATATATGTATTTTAAAACACTCTGTCAATAAAATATACACTTTAAACTTTCCAAAGTCTTCTGGTTATGGGAAATAGAATAAGAAACTGCACTTTATTCCTTACTAGCCATATTCCCCTTACACTATAAACTAGACTTAGACTTTTAAAACTTCTTATCTATGGTTGGAGCACACCGAGAACCGCTATACCGGGTTTTGGGTGACCTGGGCATTAACTGGATATCCCATTTAACCTACTGCACCGACACACTTTATTCGAGCAAATACCCAGTATGTACCTGGCAGATACCTGGAATGCGCCGCTCCTCACCTCTGACAAGCACCGTTGCGTTTGCCTTCCCAGCCTGGGTTCATGCCTGGCTGACGGGCGGCTGATCTGTTAAATGATAATGATTAGTATTTAATAGGCTGCAATGCTTCGCGTGTCTACCAGATGGCATAAATTCATGAATTGTAATGCAGTATATATATATATATACTGTGCAGTATTGCAGCCAGCGGGAATAAAATGCTTCAATCCCTGCTTGGAAAATACCTCAATGCACTCGGGCAGAAAACAGTCACAAACCTCAATACACCCAGGTATACCCGAATTCGTGGGACTAGCCGAGCTCGAATAAAGTGTGTCGCCAGTGTAGGGACCCCATGACTGTTCCAGGGACACCTCACATTCCTATGCCCCATTTATCTTTCTGGTCTGGGCTGAAGCCGGAATCCTAGCGGTGAGTCACGCAAGCATTTTCAAATGGAGATTTTGCTGGGACAATGTGCCTATACTGTTGCGGCACACTTTATTCTAACAAATCACCGGTTTGTCCCTGGCTTGTTCCTGGAATGCGACACTGTTCACCCAGAGCATGCCGCGTTCCTAGCCAGGGGTCATGCCCGGCTGACGCGCGGTTGATGTGTTAATTGATAATGGTTAAGGATTTTCTAGGCTGCAATGCTTCGCGTGTCCACCAGATGGCATAAATTCATGAATTGTAATGCATTATATATATACAGTATATACAGTATCTATATACTGTATAACAACAAACCCTATAACCCCTAACATACAGTACTGTACACATACAGTACTGTATATGCACATCAATGATACTATAGGCCGTCCCCTGGCGAGATGTGTTTGCAGCAGAGAGAGATCCGCTGCTCTCTCTGCGCAAACATCGGCACATTAAAAATTATTTAAAATACATTTTTATTCATATTGTAGATGTGCAGGGGATCTCCGGAGCTGAACCGCATTGGTTTCAGGTCCGGGGACCCCCTGCTTCCCGAGATACAGGCCCCTTTATGAGGTGCCAGTATCCCTCTGCATTTAAAGGTCCCGATCACGTGACCGCGGCATGTAAACAAAGCAGAGGGATACCGGCACCCCCTAAAGGGGCCTGTATCTCGGGAAGCAGGGGTTCCCCAGACCTAAAACCACAGCGGTTCAGCTCCGGAGACCCTCTGCACATCTACAGTATGAATAAAACACATATATAAATAAACACTCATTCCTTACCTTTGCGGCTATGTGCTATGGTAACGAAGCAGCATGACTGTATTTTTAATAATATTGTACAGTGAGCAGGGGGTTCCCTGAGCCACAAATCAAAGCTCAGGGGACCCCCTGCTCCTGCACAATATTATTAAAAATACAGAAATGCTGCTTCATTGCCATAGCTGATAGCCGCTAAGGCAATGAAGGGGTTAACCCACCGTGCCCGCTTTATTGTGGATAGCGGGGGTGGGTGAAGGGGGTATTTGGCCCTTGGTGTGAGTTTAGGACTTGCGGGGGGGTTGCGGGTGCACTTAACCCCTTCACGGCCGTAGCAGTTAATACCGCTACGATCATGAAGGGGTTAATCCATCCAGCTACCCCCCCGCAAGCCCTAAACAACCATCGTTGGGGCTAATACTCCCTTCACCCACCCCCACTACCCACAATAAAAAAAATTCACACACAGCAGCAGCCCAAAAAATAAATAAATAAATCTAAATGAATAAATAAATACATGAATATAAATAAATACATTTAAAATACATTTTTATTCATAGTGTAGATATGCAGGGGGTCTCTGGAGCTGAACCACATTGGTTTCAGGTCCGGGGACCCCCTGCTCCCCGAGATACAGCCCCCTTTATGAGGTGCCAGTATCCCTCTGCATTTAAGTGTCCCGATCACGTGACCACGGCGTGTAAACAAAGCAGAGTGATACCGGCATCCCCTAAAGGGGCCTGTATCTCAGGAAGCAGGTGGTCCCCAGACCTAAAACCAAAGCGGTTCAGCTCCGGAGACCACCTGCACATATACACTATGAATAAAAATGTATTTTAAATGTATTTATTTATATTCATATATTTATTTATTTATTTAGATTTATTTATTAATTGTGCTAATGCTGTGTGTGAATTTTTTTTATTGTGGGTAGCGGGGGTGAGTGAAGGGGGTATTAGCCCCAACGGTGGTTGTTTAGGGCTTGCGGGGGGGTAGCGGGTGCACTTAACCCCTTCACGACCGTAGCGGTATTAACTGCTACGGTCGTGAAGGGGTTAAGTGCACCCGCAACCCCCCCGCAAGGCAACCCCCCCGCAAGTCTTAAACTCACACCAAGGGCCAAATACCCCCTTCACCCCACCCGCTACCCACAATAAAAAAAATTCACGCACAGCAGCCCCACAATTAATAAATAAATCTAAATAAATAAATACGTAAATACATGAATATAAATAAATATATATATGTGTATATATATATATATATATACACACAGTATATACACACACATGATGAACCAATATACAAATAAATTTAGAAGGGTTATCAAAATCATACTGTACTACAAATAAACTTCTCCATACAGACACACTACATTACAATGAATTTCCTTTAATAATCCTAACTGATCTTACAATCTAAATCATCAAATGCCAATGAAAAACCTCACATTCCAATCAATACATTGCATTTACATTGTATTTATGATGCATAAAATCTATGCACCATATACATTCTGCAAATGATTGTGAACAATATAATAAAAAACAGATAACTCCAAACAAGTCAACTATTTTAACCAATCAAGTAAACAAAAATCAATATACTGTATAAGTACCAACCAGAAAACAAAATTTAAAACCAAGGCTAACCCTTACAATACCAAGGATGACATCTATCTAATTGTAAAAAAACATTATACTGTACACACATTGAAGCATTGCAATAAACAACATACAGTACAGTACATCCCCTGTATCTTCCTGCCTTGAGTGTAATCTGTGTAAAGCCCCCTCCCCCCTAATGTTTCTGTTAAATCTCCCTGCCTGTGGTGCTGTGAGTGCAGTTTATGTAAATGTGGGGAGGGGGAGTGGGTTATAACTCCACCTCCTTGACTGTGATCTGTGTAAAGCCCCCTCCCCTTAATGTGTCTGTTAAATCTCCCTGCCTTTGTTGCTGTGAGTGCAGTTTATGTAAATGTGTGGAAGGGGGGGGGGACCCGATGTGCATACTGTGAGGTCTAACCACCCTCACCCACTACCCACATACTGTTACCCCCCCATCCTGGCCATGGCCCCTCCGCTTCTGCAAAACAGACACAAAAATTAAAACATCCAAAGTAATGTCCCCTAACCCCTTAATCACCATAGCGGTTATTAACCGCTACAGTCATTAAGGGGTTAACCCACCCTCACCCACCACTCGGGATGCCTACATACCCTCCCACACTAACCCCTCACCCCATGAGGCCTAACCCCCCTCACCCACTACCCACATTGGAGGCCTACCCACATACCATTGGGGAACCCCCCCCCACGCCCAGTACCCACAATAAAAACAATATAGTGACCCACAATAAATATCATTATATTTATTAAATGCATTACCCACCCCCGGTGCCCCCCCATTAATACAAGATTTATCCTTTAACAAACAGGGTTCATAACGCAGCCCCATGCGTGTCCCCTTTGGGAAGGCGGGGCACCTGACAGACCTACAGGGTACCAGCAGCCCTTTTCAAACAGGTTCTGGAGGCCTGCTGGTGGGTCCCGCCAGCACTATGGCCCCAAGGTTGTCACCTTGGGTCACCGTGAGCCACAATTGGGTCCCCAAAGTAGGCCCAAGTATGTCTGGGAGCCCCGGGTCAGACCCACAGGTGCCTGCGGGTCCTCGGGTTGTTCCCACAGGGGTCTATGGAACTCACGTATGCTCACTACGGGTCCGCGGTGCCCCCACAGAAGTGGGACCACACATCTTCATTCCCGCACCTAAGGGTCGGCGGTTCCCCCACAGAAGTGGGATCACACAGCTTCATCCCCACAGACTACGGGCCGCGGTGCCCCCACAGATGTGAGGCCACCGCTTCTTCCCCGCATGTGTCACCCGTAAAAACCACCAGCCTGGTACCCGTGAGATACCCGAGGAAACCACAGGTGGTCTCCAGATGTCTCACGCGGAACCACGGAACAAACCCTGAATGTAAAAAAAATAAACCTGCCCTATACATTCAATACATACACACACCTCCCCCCCCCAACACCTACAGTACAATAATGTGCAAAATAACTATTATCCAGATATGGATAATAGATTAATTGCCCATTATTAAAAACATTAACTTGCATATTCAAATAAATAATATAGTGTTACTGACCTCATCAAGAAGAAGTCTCCGTCGCCAGCAACATTCTTGTCTTGTCCACAAAATACATTGCCAAAACAAAGCCAATACATTGCAATTACATTCAGATATCAATTAACCCCTTAAACACCGTATCGGATAATAAGCGCAAAGGAAATTAAAGGGTTAAGCCACACTGTCCCGATACCCACCCTTCACCCATGAATTTGTACAGTGGCTTCATCATGCAACTATATATACAGTATATATATATATATATATATATATATATATATATATATATATATATTACTGTATGTTCATTTGCATGTCTTAGACAGGTCTGCAACCCTGTCTTTCCCCATTGTCACCCAGCATACAGTGCTTCCACTGCAGCAAGGGATTCTGGGAAATGACATGCAAATGAGCACTCAGTGCCACCTTTTGTCTCAAGCTCGTATTACACATATAGATATATATACACACAGAGAGAGAGAGAGAGAGAGAAAGATATATATATCTGGGAATGCAAGAGAGGCTATGGGATAGGCTAAACCATAATACTGAGTTAAGTTATGGTGAGTAAAAAAAGTGACAAAAACCCTCCACAGGAAAGCAAATATAGGGAACCATGTTAAAAATGGTTATTGAGGCAAAAAGTGACACTGTGTGCTCATTTGCATGTCATTTCCCAGAATTCCTTGCTGCAGTGGAAGTGCTGTATGCTGCGTGATAATGGGGAAAGGCGGGGTTGCAGACCTGCCTAAGACATGCAGATGAGCATACAGTTATATTTGCATATTTGCTTTCCTGTGGAGGGTTTATGTCACTTTTTTTACTCACCATAACTTAACTCAGTATTATGGTTTAGCCTATCCCATAGCCTCTCTTGCATTCCCAGTAAAATCAACCCCACACTGATGAGACCCATCAAGGTCGAAACGTCTGTCTGTGGGTGGTTTTCTGTGTATGCACCTTAACACTGGCTGTGCTCAAAGCTGTGACCATGCAGCAAGCTTAAGCCTATAGGGAACCATGTTAAAAATGGTTATTGAGGCAAAAGTGACACTGTGTGCTCATTTGCATGTCATTTCCCAGAATCCCTTGCTGCAGTGGAAGTGCTGTATGCTGGGTGATAATGGGGAAAGGCGGGGTTGCAGACCTGCGTAAGACATGCAGATGAGCATACAATTATACACACACACACACACACACACACACACACACACACACACACACACACACACACACACACACACACACACACACACACACACACACACACACACACACACACACACACACACACACACACACACACACACTGAACCAATATACAAATAAATGTAGAAGGGTTATCAAAACCATACTGTACTACAAATAACACTTCTCCATACAGACACACTACATTACAATGAATTTCCTTTAATAATCCTAACTGATCTTACAATCTAAATCATCAAATGCCAATGAAAAACCTCACATTTCAATCAATATATTGAATTTACATTGTATAAATTATGTATAAAATCTATGCACCATATACATTCTGCAAATAAATGTGAACAATATCATTGCAAGCTAAAACATAAAATAATAAACATTACACTAAAAATCCAAATCAATCCACGGGTCTTCTTATTGTAATCCATCTTCATCTTCATCTGTATTCTTCTTTCTTCTATCTTCTTCCGGGCGGGGCGGGGTCTTCTTTCCATCTTCGGCCACGCCCTGGTCTTCTTTCTTCTCCGGAGGTCCTTCCTCCTCGGCGTCTGGCTTCATAATGAGACGACATAGGCTATTAAAGGCCTATGACATCACATTTTCGTCATATGGTTCCCACGTGTCAGGAATCGGCGTTCTCCTCCTTCCCACACAGGGCACCCCCTCTCCGCAGGGAGCCCCTGGATCCACAAAACAATCCTTCTTTACCGTCCTCCACGGCTCCTCGCCCCTGCCGCCGTCGCGGGATCACTCCCCTCGGCGATTCCTCTGCTCAGAGCCGGGCGCGCCCACGCCCTCCTGCACGCACACCTATACGCACGCCAGCCTCAGACGTTATATGCATGCATTCCCAGCTTACAGAGCACACGCCTAACAGAGCACTTTTAACCACTGCTCCTGCAGTGAGGCGTCGCTCCCAAGCATCACAAAGTTCCATGCAAATCAATGATTACACTCAGCTGGGCTGTAACACCTCCCTCCTATCAGGGAGAACTCCTTGCAGTCCTCCAGACCTGCCCCCTTTTCCCATTGGCCTGCCCAGCTTTATTATGCCTGTGCTTCCCATCACTCGTCGCTCGACATAGTTCTGTATGGAAGCATTTGACTACTCTCTCAGTGACTCCTCAGGTATTGACGCGGATTGGACGACTACCCCCTCTGGCTCTCGACTTCGGCTCTACTTGGACTTCGTGACTTCTGGCATCCCTGTAACACGGCTTATACCTTCGATCATCCGCAACTCTCCTATCCCTGATCTTGGCAACGGCAATAACTACTCCTCCTCTACTACCGGTACCGGCAAGTATTGTCTTCATTACTATACCTGGCCTGGCAACACTAACACCACACTCCGAACGCGCTCCCTTTGCTGCGGGTGCATGTATCCCTGCGTCCCACCTTAGCACCGGGGACGGGTCTGGTCTGCGGGCAGCACCGGCGTAACATTATGTCGAGCCCACAAGACGCAGACCAGACCGAACTTCAACAGTTTCTCTCTAATCTGCTTCAGCATAACCAGGCCATGGCGGATAAAATTGTGATACTTACACGCCAGGTCGCAGTACTCTCAGACAGGGTACCAACCGCGACCCCGCCAGATGTAAGCCCCCACTCCGCAAGCGCAGTTAGCAGCTCAGATGTAAGGATTCCTCCCCCCAAGCCTTATGCAGGTGAACCGCAAGATTGTAGGGGTTTCCTAAACCAGTGTGAGGTGCAGTTTGAAATGGCTCCCCATCTCTAAAATCCTGATCGCAAGAAGGTAGCCTACATTTATAACCTCCTCACTGGCAGCGCCCTCCTGGCTTGGGCTTCCCCGGTTTGGGAGCGACGTTCTGACCATACCCAAGATTACCCGGGTTTTAAGGCCGAGTTTCAACAAGTATTCGATTCTTCCGCTCGTCGGGAGATGGCATCTGTTTCTCTCCTCCAGATCACTCAGGGACGGCGAATGGTGACGCAGTATGCTGTGGAATTCCGGACTCTAGCAGCCGAGACTAACTGGGGACAAGAGGCTCTTGTCTCCGTGTTCTGGCAAGGCCTGGCAGATCCCATCAAGGATGAACTCTCTCACCAATCCAGGCCGGATCAATTGGAGGTCCTCATTGATTTGGCTGTCCGAGTGGATCAACGTATCCAGGTACGCCGCTCAGAATGTCAGCGCACTCGCGTCCATAACTTTCAAGTTCCGTTCTCCAGTACTCCCAGCAACACTCCTGCACTGGAGTTGCCAGAGCCAATGCAATTGGGGGTACAACGCATCCGCACACCGATACGGCAGTTCCGCCACGCCGGGGGATTGTGTTTCTACTGCGGATCCATGGAACATCTGGTTCGGGAGTGTCCACTGCGTCCGGGATGGGAACACCCAGTGAGTACAGAGGGGCTCTCTCTGGGTGTAATGTCTCCACGGCCCCTTTCTAAAGGTGAACTCCCTAAGAAACTTACATTTCCAGTCTTCCTTTCAGGCGATAAGTTCAAGACTTCTACCGCCGCTTTCATTGACTCAGGAGCTGGAGGAAACTTTGTGGATCTTGAATTCGCCAGGTTAAACCGCATCCCACTCGTGAGAAAGAAGGTTCCCATCGCACTCGTCGGTATCGATGGACGTCCTCTTACCCCGGCCCACATCTCCTTAGAGTCGGCTCCTTTGCTTCTGTCCTCACATCTGCACAAGGAGATCTTAGTTCTCGATGCCATTCACGCTCCTGGGATACCCATCACCCTTGGTCTTCCTTGGCTACATCTTAACAATCTTCTCATTGACTGAACTTCCTCTGCCCCCATTTCCTGGAGGCCGAGGTCAGGCGAGACTCATCAAACCTCTGTTCCCGAAGTTATTCTACCTTCCGTTTACCATCAATTCCGGGACATTTTCAATAAGGTACAGTCAGATCTCTTGCCGCCACACAGGACTTACGATTGTCCGATCGATCTAATTCCAGGTTACTCCCTACCCAAGTCCAAGACCTACCCCTTGTCTTTACCAGAATCTCACGCTATGGATGAATATATCCAGGATAATCTCAAGAAAGGCTTTATTCGTCACTCCAATTCCCCAGCAGGGGCTGGGTTTTTCTTCGTCAAGAAAAAGGACGGGTCGTTGAGGCCTTGTATCGACTACAGGGGTTTAAACCACATCACTATTAAAAATCGTTGCCCCCTTCCCCTTATTACCGAACTGTTCGATAAATTACAGGGGGCCAAGATTTTTTCCAAGTTGGATCTACGTGGTGCCTATAACCTTGTGCGCATCAGGAAGGAGGATGAATGGAAGACAGCCTTCAACACGCGTAATGGACACTACGAATATCTAGTAATGCCTTTCGGCTTATGTAATGCTCCCGCTGTCTTCCAGGATTTCATCAACGACGTCTTTCGTAAGGTACTCAATATTTTTGTTATTGTATACTTGGATGATATCCTGATTTTTTCCAAAGATCTCCAGGACCATATACGCCACACCTCCTACGTCCTTTCCCTTCTCCGTGAACACCATTTGTACGCCAAACTGGAGAAGTGCACCTTTCATACGACCTCTACTCCGTTCCTGGGGTTTATCATTTCCGATGAGGGGTTTATGATGGACTCCGGTAAGCTTCAAGCAGTCACTGAATGGCCAAGACCCAACTCTCTCAAGGCCATACAACATTTTTTAGGGTTCGCTAAATACTATCGTAAGTTTATACAGAGTTTTTCCACCATTGTGGCACCCCTCACTGCGCTCACCAAAAAAGGAGCTGATCCTTCTGCTTGGTCACCCGAGGCCATCTCCGCCTTCGAGACACTCAAGGAGGCCTATATATCCGCACCTATTCTCCGTCATCCCATCATCGAACTTCCCTTCGTCCTGGAGGTTGACGCTTCTGATTGCGGCGCTGGTGCCGTTCTTTCCCAGAGACCCACGCCCCAAGATAAGTTACATCCCTGTGCATATTTTTCCAAGAAATTCTCGTCTGCCGAGAGGAACTATGACGTGGGTAACAGGGAACTTCTGGCCGTGAAGATGGCTCTTCAAGAGTGGAGACACCTGCTGGAGGGGTCAAAAGAGCCATTTACTATTCTCACAGACCACAAGAACCTTCTTTACATAGAGAATGCTCGATGCCTTGGTCCACGACAGGCTCGTTGGGCACTTTTTTTTCATCTATTCGATTTTCACCTGTCCTATATTCCCGGGACCAAGAACATAAAGGCAGACGCACTCTCCCGTATACATTCTTCTTAAGAGAGGCCAGAGGAATCGTTGGAGACTATCCTTCCACATGAGAGGATTCTCGCCACGTCTTCTTTCAAGAATCTTGACAAGATTTTGCACTCCCAGAGACGCATTCCCAAGGACTTGATCGTTCCCGACAACAAACTTTTTGTACCATCCAAATTTGTTCCAGAGGTCCTGTCTTGGGGTCACTCCTCTAAATCTGCAGGTCATCCAGGTTTTAAGAAGACTACTGATCTCATTCGTCGGAATTTCTGGTGGCCAAGGATGTCTCAAGATATTCTGGAGTTTACCTGCGCATGCCCCACGTGCGCTCAAAGCAAGACTCTCCGTCAAAAGCCTCAGGGTTTTCTCTTACCCCTTCCAGTTCCCAACCGCCCCTGGTCCCACATTTCTATGGACTTCATCGTGGAGTTGCCCAGGTCCAGAGGAATGAACACTATCTTGGTGGTCGTGGACAGGTTCTCGAAGATGTCCCATTTCATTCCAATTAAAGGATTAATTGCTGATATCTTTACGGAGCAGATTTTCCGGATTCATGGGATTCCCTCGTCCATTGTGTCTGACAGAGGTTCTCAGTTCGTATCCAAATTTTGGAGAGCTTTCACGAAGAGATTGGGCATCTTTTCTTCCTTCTCTTCCGCCTATCATCCTCAGTCCAATGGACAAACGGAGAGAATCAATCAATCCCTGGAGAAGTACCTGAGATGTTTTATATCCGATTTCCAGGATGATTGGGCTCAACTCCTCTCTTGGGCAGAGTATGCCGTCAATTCTGCAAAAAACTAGTCACCCTTCTTTATAAATTATGGGTTCCACCCTCCCTGTCTTCCCATCCCCAACATTCCTTCTGGAGTATCAGCCATAGATGAACGCATTTCTTCCCTCCAAACCGCATGGTCCAGGATTCAGTCTACCCTTCTCAACTCCTCCCGCAGATCGAAATTACAGGCCGATCGTCGTCGTCATTCGGCACCCAGTTACAAACCAGGGGATTTGGTATGGCTCTCCTCTAGGAATATCCACCTCAAGGTACCATCTCCTAAACTGGCACCTAAATTCCTGAGACCCTTCCCTATTTGTGAACAAATCAATCCTGTGGCATTCCGGCTCCAACTACCACCCAGTATGAAGATTCCCAATGTCTTTCATGTGTCTCTCTTAAAACCATTTATCTCCAGTCACTTCTTTCCGGATCAGACTCATAAACCGGATCCCATTACGGTACAAAATAACGAGGAATACGAAGTTCACTCTCTTTTGGATTCTCACCTATCCAGGGGTCAGCTCCAGTTCTTGGTGCAGTGGAAGGGCTTTGGCCCTGAAGAGAGATTCTGGGTACCTTCAAAGGACATTCATGCCCCGGCCCTTCTTAAGTCCTTCAGGAAGAAGTTTCCAGAGAAACCGTTCTTGGACCGTTCTGAGGCCGTTCCTGAAGAGGGGGGTACTGTCAGGAATCGGCGTTCTCCTCGCTTCCCACACAGGGCACCCCCTCTCCGCAGGGAGCCCCTGGATCCACAAAACAATCCTGCTTTACCGTCCTCCATGGCTCCTCGCCCCTGCCGCCGTCGCGGGATCACTCCCCTCGGCGATTCCTCTGCTCAGAGCCGGGCACGCCCACGCCCTCTTGCACGCACACCTACACGCACGCCAGCCTCAGACGTTATATGCATGCATTCCCAGCTTACAGAGCACACGTCTAACAGAGCACTTTTAACCACTGCTCCTGCAGTGAGGCGTCGCCCCGAAGCATCACACAGTTCCATGCAAATCAATGATTACACTCAGCTGGGCTGTAACACCTCCCTCCTATCAGGGAGGACTCCTTGCAGTCCTCCAGGCCTGCCCCCTTTTCCCATTGGCCTGCCCAGCTTTATTATGCCTGTGCTTCCCATCACTCGTCGCTCGACATAGTTCTGTATGGAAGCATTGACTACTCTCTCAGTGACTCCTCAGGAATTGACGCGGATTGGACGACTACCCCCTCTGGCTCTCGACTTCGGCTCTACTTGGACTTCGTGACTTCTGGCATCCCTGTAACACGGCTTATACCTTCGATCATCCGCAACTCTCCTATCCCTGATCTTGGCAACGGCAATAACTACTCCTCCTCTACTACCGGTACCGGCAAGTATTGTCTTCATTAATATACCTGGCCTGGAAACACTAACACCACACTCCGGACGCGCTCCCTTTGCTGCGGGTGCGTGTATCCCTACGTCCCACCTCAGCACCGGGGACCGGTATGGTCTGCGGGCAGCACCGGCGTAACACCACGGCCCTGATTGGGCCGTGAAAACCATGTATTTTGGCCGATAAAAATAAAAATGATGACGTCACTTAAAGGCAATGAAAGCACAGCCAATCAGAATGGCTTTGCTTCAATTGCCTTTAAGATTATGTCATTAAAAGAAACATAGCCGGCCTCACATGGTATGGTAGCCAATCAGAGCATGGGAACTCCATCCCTACTCTGATTGGCTCTAGTATACCATGTGACAGAGGCTTGGGGGGAGAAAGGATGTGACGTCATTGAAAGCTTGTCACATGGTACTAGAGCCAATCAGAGCGTGGGAACTCCATCCCTACTCTGATTGGCTGTAGTACGTCACATCCTTTCTCCCCCCAAGCCTCTGTCACATGGTATACTAGAGCCAATCAGAGTAGGGAGGGAGTTCCCATGCTCTGATTGGCTACCATACCATGTGAGGCCGGCCATGTTTCTTTTAATGACGTGATATTAAAGGCAATTGAAGCAAAGCAATTTTGATTGGCTGTGCTTTCTTTGCCTTTAAGTGACGTCATCATTTTTATTTTTATCGGCCAAAACACATGGTTTTCACGGCCCAATTAAGGCCTTGGGAACAATATGACGAACATGTGACGTCATAGGCCTTTAAAAGCCTATGTCGTCTCATTTTGAAGCCAGACGCCGAGGAGGAAGAACCTCTGGAGAAGAAAGGAGACCAGGGCGTGGCCGAAGATGGAAAGAAGACCCCGCCCCACCCGGAAGAAGATAGAAGAAAGAAGAATACAGATGAAGATGAAGATGGATTACAATTAGAAGACCCGTGGATTGATTTGGATTTTTAGTGTAATGTTTATTATTTTATGTTTTTTTATTTTATGGGTTCCTGTGCCTGGTGGATTGGTTCGTGAGTAAGGTGAGCAACGGGAGTCGGTGGGGGCAAGTAATGGTAAGTGAACTAAAGAAATGTATTTTATTTAACTTGTTAATTTATTTAAAAGCTTTTTAACATGTGTATTTTTTTTTGTGGTATATCATTTCTTGCAACTGTATGTATGTATGTATATATGTCTAGAGAGATATATACATACAGGGTAAGAAATGATGTTGTTTTAAAAGCTTTCATTCGTGTGTTTTAAAATAATTTGTCTATGCTGCTATGCTTTATTGTGTGTTTAAAGTATTTTAAAATTAGATAGATGTAATTGGTGATATTGTGTGCTTGTGTTCAGGGTTAGCCTTGGTTTTAAAGTTTGTATTCTGGTTGGTACTTATATTTTTTCACAAAGAAGAGAGGTGATGATGAGTAGCACAGCCACGGATTCCAACTCCCAATGGGACCGGAAGATGTAGAACAAAGTGAACACTCCAATGTAGCAACAGGTCAGGTTTATTGCAGGGTGGTGCAGCAACAGGACAGCACGAATGCACCTATGCATTTCGTGCACTAGGCACTTTATCAAGGTGACAAATACATACATTGCTGCGTAATTTATACTCACCTGAGTTGTATCTCGCGCTGCCGGGTGTGACGTCATCATCCTGCGTCACAACGGGTCGCGGTGATGAAGCGTACACAACCATTGGCTCGGCAAGTCAGGTGGTATGCTAATGCTAGCTGACTGTCTCTTTTTTCTAAAACAAACTTTATTGACAACTAAACGGACACACGGTGAAATAAAAAATATGTTAAAAACACAATAAAATACTGTTATGGCAGCGAACTGGCACAGGCAATGTCAGTATAACAACTTGATCATCTAGGGGGCAGGTTTAAAGATCCTGATAATATGCATTTAGTGCTTTCTATAGCCCCTATTGAAATATATAGTATACACTGACATGTGCCTGTGCAAGTAATGGTGGTGAATTTTTAGTTCGTGAAAAGAACATATTCACAGTACAAAGAAAATAAATATACAGATATATAATTCTATGAATACTGAGTCCTATCTAATAAGTGCAATAAATGTTCTTTAAGTAACATATATACAAGTAACTGTTGTGAAATGACCCTTCATCTGGTAGTAATTAATGAAATTAAATGTAATCCTGAAAATGAATATACAGAGTACACAAAATACAAGTATATACGACATAACAAATAATGCGATTACATATACTGTAGTACAAGTGTATTTGTTGTCATAGGAGCATGAACAAAGGTTGGGAAAGCAAACAATAAATACAATACTAATGTAGATGGTTGATGATAATCAATGATTGAATGTACAGTAAATCCATATTTACCTGTATTGGTATATGTATAGAAAGATAAATGTTATAGATATATAGAAAAAATAAATACATAAATTTAATTTATTATTAAATAAATCGGTATTTATTATATAAAGAAAATCCTTTCAATCAAAATAATTTAAACTATTTTAAAAAATGACTTATATCCCAATCAATGTTCATGCCAAAATGTTCTCTGGTTCTTAGAGTAAATATCCAGTAGGATGCACATCTGTCTAACATCTTTACTCTATCTCCACCTCTGGGGGACACAGGGATGTGTTCGATACCTTGAACCGAAAGTAGATTAACATTACCATGGGGACAAGTCGAGAAATGTTTTGGTACAGGGTGGTTTTGATCTTTATTACGAATCAATCGGAGATGTTCTAGGACTCTAATTTTCAATTTTCTAGTTGTCCTCCCAACGTATTGGCGTCCACAACCACATTTGAGTAAGTACACAATATGTGTGGAATAACAATTAATGAAATTTGGGACGTTATATGTAATTCTTGTGACTGTAGATGTAAACGTTTTGTTTTGATTCATAAAGGTGCATGCTTTGCATTTAGTACATGTATACATTCCTTTTGGTAATGGAGATTTTTTCTCATCTCCAGTTGTAAATAAACTGGGTGATAGTGTGTTTGCTATTGTTTTTGCCCGTTTGAATATAATGTTTGTACCTAGCGACACATATGGTTTTAACACAGGATCTAGTGACAAGATGTTCCAATGTTTTCTGAAAATAGCCTTAATGGATTGTGCTTGTTTACTAAAGGGTGTAAGGAAAGATGGACTATAATTGGATCTAGAACTTTTAGTTGTTGTTTGTCTGAGAAGACTATTTCTGTCCATTTTAAACACCTCATTAAGTAATCTATCTAAATCAGTTTTTTTGTATCCTCTTTGTAGAAAACGAACATATAACTCATATGATTTCACTTTAAATTCATCGTCATTAGAACAATTGCGGCGGGTTCTGATGAATTGGCTTTTCGGTATCCCCATGAACGTGGCTGAGAATGGCAACTACTGGGTCTTAAAAAAGTGTTCCGTGAATTCGGTTTACGGTATAATGTGGTCTGTATAGAAAGTGCTGTGTCAATATATAAACATAAATCTAAATAACAAATGTGTTGAAAGTGATAAGAAAAAGTGAAGGAGAGATTAAACTCATTATCATTAAGTGCAGAAATAAACTCCAAAAGTGTGGTGATGTCTCCTTCCCAAATAAACAGGAGATCGTCAATGTAACGTCTATAAAATATAATGTGCTCCCTATATTTGTTCTTATCTCCAAAGACGTGGAACGACTCCCACCACCCCATAAAGAGGTTGGCGTATGATGGGGCAAAGCTTGTGCCCATAGCCATTCCACGTCTCTGGAGATAATGAACCCCATTGAAAAGAAAAAAATTGTGAGTGAGAAGGAAGTGAATAGCATCCAAAAGAAAAGTGACTTGTGCTGGTGCTAAATCTGATTGATTGAGGAAGTGACGTGCTGCTGTCAAGCCATGTTCATGGGAAATGATGGTATATAATGACGTGACATCTAATGTCACCCACACCATATTATGGTTCCATACAATTTGGTCAAGAGTGGTTAATAAATCACTGCTATCACGAATGTATGAAGGCAATTGTTGAACAAGGGGCTGAAGGAAAAAGTCCACGTACCGTGAAACACCATCTCCCAAAGAATCAATGCTAGAGACAATTGGTCTCCCTGGAGGGGACACCAACGTCTTATGAATCTTCGGGAGATGGTGAAACACGGGCGTGGTGGGCATGGGATTGAACAGGAAATCAATATCATTCTCATCTAATATTCTTAACATAGAGCCCACATCCAGTAGATTCTTGAGATCCCTTTGGAATTTGAAAGTGGGGTCAGAGGGTAGTGCAGCATAGGAAGTCAGATCTCCAAGTTGGCGCATAGCCTCCCTGAGATAATCATCCCTATGCTGTACTACCACTGCCCCTCCTTTGTCGGCTTTTTTTATTACCAACAATTAATTGGTTTGTAAATCATTTAATGCATGTCTTTCATTTATAGTTAAATTATCTTCATGTTTGAAGCCATGTTTAGTGGTAAATGAGAATCCTTTTTGTAGGAGTCTAGGATCTCTTTCTACTAGGGACTCAAATGTAGATAGAAATTTTCCTTTAATGAATGTGGGGAAGAATACTGATTTTCTCCTTAAACCTGTTTTATAATTACCCAAGAAATTCTCAGGGTTGAATTCAAGATCTTGAAATCCTTGAATCTCTTCCATATCTTGGACCAGACACTGTTCCTTAAAGAATTAATGTTAATATCATAATTCATATTGGAAGGAATACAATCAACATCAATAGTTACATCATTATTATCAGTTTCCTGATTATTTCTATCATGATAGAATTTTTTGAGAGTACACTTCCTAATGAATTTGTTCAGGTCTACAACAGTTTGGAATAAATTGAAATCAGTGTCAGGAACATATCCCAAGCCCTTGTTAAGTAGTGATAGTTCGTCGTCAGAGAGTATTACATTGGAAATGTTTATCACACCACATTCTTGATTTAAAAGTTTTTCTTTCTCTTTGTTGGTGCTCCTTTTGGATTTGGTTGTTTTTGTCCCCCGTCTCGTCCTTTTGGGTTTTTTTGACGCCACAGGTGGTCTGGAGGACTCAGAGGAATGTCCTTGTTGGGGTCTTTGCTCTGATTCTCGCTCTTTATATTTCCTCTCCCAAAAAGGGCGTTGTTCTTTAGGGGCATCCCCATCTGATTGGGAATTGTCTTCCTCATGTGTGGTGAAGAACGAAACTGTGTGTGCCATATTATCTGTGTCTGCTGTGTCTGAATCTCCACTATATACAGTATTAGAATAACCTCTTGGTTTCAGAATAGATTTTATATATTTATTAGATTTATTGTCTGGTGTTGAGTGATAGGGACGTGCATCTTTGTTGTTTCTTTTATTGGGTGTTGTCCTTTCCCATGAGTATACTTGATGCCGATGGCTAGTGCCTAGTGCACGCGTTGGTGCGTTCGTGCAGTCCTGTTGCTGCATCACCCTGCAATAAACCTGACCTGATGCTACATTGGAGTGTTCACTTTTTTTCTACATCTTCCGGTCCCATTGAGAGTTGTAATCCGTGGCTGTGCTACTCATCATCACCTCTCTTCTTGCTGTCTACTCACCTGGATGGACTGCATGCCCTGGATGTCTAGAAGTCCTGCAAGCACTAAGGTAAAGGGCCGCAGTGCCCCTACATATATATATATATATGGTTACCAGTGCCTTTGTTTATTATATATTGGTTACTAGGCTGGGCACACATGGTGTTTCAGTTGTGGAGGTCAAGTGGACCCCACTAGACACTTAGCCCTTGCCTGATAATTGCCATATTATTCATGGACTTTCTATTTTCATCCAGTATCATTTACACATACTGTGGAGGAATTCTATCCAATTTGGATGCATCACATCTATCCTACTCAAATAAAATGTGCCGCCTCTGTAGGTCCAAACATTATATTCAAACGGGCAAAAACAATAGCAAACACGCTATCACCCAGTTTATTTACGACTGGAGATGAGAAAAAATCTCCATTACCTAAAGGAATGTATACATGTACTAAATGCAAAGCATGCACCTTTATGAATCAAAACAAAACGTTTACATCTACAGTCACAAGAATTACATAACGTCCCAAATTTCATTAATTGTAATTCCACACATATTGTGTACTTACTCAAATGTGGTTGTGGACGCCAATACGTCGGGAGGACAACTAGAAAATTGAAAATTAGAGTCCTAGAACATCTCCGATTGATTCGTAATAAAGATCAAATCCACCCTGTACCAAAACATTTCTCGAATTGTCCCCATGGTAATGTTAATCTACTTTCGGTTCAAGGTATCGAACACATCCCTGTATCCCCCAGAGGTGGAGATAGAGTAAAGATGTTAGACAGACGTGAATCCTACTGGATATTTACTCTAAGAACCAGAGAACATTTTGGCATGAACATTGATTGGATATAAGTCATTTTTTAAAATAGTTTAAATTATTTTGATTGAAAGGATTTTCTTTATATAATAAATACCGATTTATTTAATAATAAATTAAATTTATGTATTTATTTTTTCTATATATCTATAACATTTATCTTTCTATACATATACCAATACAGGTAAATATGGATCTACTGTACATTCAATCATTGATTATCATCAACCATCTACATTAGTATTGTATTTATTGTTTGCTTTCCCAACCTTTGTTCATGCTCCTATGACAACAAATACACTTGTACTATATGTCATCACATTATTTATTATGTCGTATATACTTGTATTTTGTGTACTCTGTATATTCATTTTCAGGATTACATTTAATTTCATTAATTACTACCAGATGAAGGGTCATTTCACAACAGTTACTTGTATATATGTTACTTAAAGAACATTTATTGCACTTATTAGATAGAACTCAGTATTCATAGAATTATATATCTGTAGATTTATTTTCTTTGTACTGTATTGATCTGTGAATATGTTCTTTTCACGAACTAAAAATTCACCACCATTACTTGCACAGGCACATGTCAGTGTATACTATATATTTCAATAGGGGCTATAGAAAGCACTAAATGCATATTATCAGGATCTTTAAACCTGCCCCCTAGATGATCAAGTTGTTATACTGACATTGCCTGTGCCAGTTCGCTGCCATAACAGTATTTTATTGTGTTTTTAACATGTTTTTTATTTCACCATGTGTCCGTTTAGTTGTCAATAAAGTTTGTTTTAGAAAAAAGAGACAGTCAGCTAGCATTAGCATACCACCTGACTTGCCGAGCCAATGGTTGGGTACGCCGCGTCACCGCGACCCGTTGCGACCCGGGATGATGACGTCACACCCGGCAGCGCGAGATACAACTCAGGTGAGTATAAATTACGCAGCAATGTATGTATTTGTCACCTTGATAAAGTGCCTAGTGCACGAAATGCATAGGTGCGTTCGTGCTGTCCTGTTGCTGCACCACCCTGCAATAAACCTGACCTGTTGCTACATTGGAGTGTTCACTTTTGTTCTACATCTTCCGGTCCCATTGAGAGTTGGAATCCGTGGCTGTGCTACTCATCATCACCTCTCTTCTTGCTGTCTACTCACCTGGATGGACTGCACGACCTGGATGTCTAGAAGTCCTGCAAGCACTAAGGTAAAGGGCCGCAGTACCCCTACATATATATATATATATATATATATATATATATATATATATATATATATATATATATGGTTACCAGTGCCTTTGTTTATTATATATTGGTTACTAGGCTGGGCACACATGGTGTTTCAGTTGTGTAGGTCAAGTGGACCCCACTAGACACTTAGCCCTTGCCTGATAATTGCCATATTATTCAAAGACTTTCTATTGTCATCCAGTATCATTTACACATACTGTGGAGGAATTCTATCCAATTTGGATGCATCACATCTATCCTACTTTATATTTTTTCACATGCTGAATTGTTCTGCTCCAGGCGTGAATTAGTTCATTGTTTCATTTTTCGGGATGGACTGTCAATTGTTTAGGGATGTAAATAATGATTGCTAATTGATTTTTGTTTACTTGATTGGTTAAAATAGTTGACTTGTTTGGAGGTACTGTATTTGTATTTAGCTTGCAATGATATTGTTCACATTCATTTGCAGAATGTATATGGTGCATAGATTTTATGCATCATTTATACAATGTAAATGCAATGTATTGATTGGATTGTGAGGTTTTTCATTGGCATTTGATGATTTAGATTGTAAGATCAGTTAGGATTATTAAAGGAAATTCATTGTAAATTAGTGTGTCTGTATGGAGAAGTGTTATTTTTAGTAAAGTATGGTTTTGATAACACTTCTACATTTATTTGTATATTGGTTCATCATGTGTGTGTATATACTGAATATATATATATATATATATATATATATATATAATATATATATATATATATATATATATATATATATATATATATATATATATATGTATATACATATATATATATATACTGTATATATATATATATATATATATATATATATATATATATATATATATATATATATATATATATATATATATATATACTGTATATATAGTTGCATGATGAAGCCACTGTACAAATTCATGGGTGAAGGGTGGGTATCGGGCCAGTGTGGCTTAACCCCTTAATTACCTTTGCGCTTATTATCCGATAAGGTGTTTAAGGGGTTAATTGATATCTGAATGTAATTGCAATGAATTGGCTTTGTTTTGGCAATGTATTTTGTGGACAAGACAAGAATGTTGCTGGCGACAGAGACTTCTTCTTGATGAGGTCAGTAGCACTTTAATATTTATTTGAATATGTTAGTTAATGTTTTTAATAATGGGCAATTAATCTATTATCCACATCTGTATAATAGTTATTTTGCACATTATTGTACTGTAGGTGTTGGGGGGAGGGTAAATGTATTGAATGTATAGGCCAGGTTTATTTTTTTTACATTCAGGGTTTGTTCCGTGGTTCCGCGTGAGACCTCTGGAGACCACCTGTGGTTTCCTCGGGTATCTCACGGGTACCAGGCTGGTGGTTCCACGGGTGACACATGCGGGGATGAAGCAGTGGCCTCACATCTCTGGGGGCACCGCGGACCCGTAGTCTGCGGGGATGAAGCTGTGTGGTCCCAATTCTGTGGGGGCACCGCCGACCCATAGGTGCGGGGATGAAGATGTGTGGTCCCACTTCTGTGGGGGCACCGTGGACCCGTATATACTGTATATATTGCATTACAATTCATGAATTTCTCGGCTTCAAAGATAACAGCTCGCAAACGCCCCCATGCGTTTTTACACGGCATTGCAGTATTGCAGCCAGCGGGAATAAAATGCTTAAATCACAGCTGCGAAAATAACGCAATACACCCCGGGAGAAAACGACACAAAACCACACATCACCGGGATAATCTGAAATTCGCAGAGCTAGCCGAGTTAGAATAAAGTTGGTCGCCACTGTATGTATCCAGGAATCAAGCACGATTCTCAGCTATGTTTGTGCTGCATCCAGCAACTCTAGACCCCGACAGCCTAGACACATTCTGACAACACTTTCTCCACAAAAAACACCTTGAAACTCACAGCCCAGCAATCTCTGCTTGCTTGCACTCCTGGAAAGGTAAAAACACATACATTCTTTATTGACGCATAATTTTACAATATGGTTATACAACAGTTATGCTCAAGAGCTGACACTCCTGAGCCCCAATACATTGGTCACAGGTAACCAAATGGGCTTAACCTTTACTAGTGGGCCTGGTTACCCCCTCATCATCACAGATACAAGTTTTTAACTAGGTGTAGCAGTGAAACTAGGCAACATAAAGCATGATTGACACACACTACTTGTGCAGCACACATTCTCTTTTTAATTAATAGTCGTGTTTCAAATCTCAGTGTAGGAATGTTCATAGCATTTATTTGAATATTGACCAGAAAAAAATGTGCTCAGTGTAGACAATGTTAAATGTTTTATTACACAAATAAATCTTTTTTTATTATAATAAATAACAGAGCAACATAAAAAAATAATGGAGCTACCCCTACCAAACCACAGAACAGGTACGATAAATTTAAAGTGCATGTATTACAGAATCTGAAATCAGGCTCTCAGTCACAGACTCTAAGTAGTTTGATTAAAATAATGTCTTGCCATCATCATCATAATGAAGACATGGAGAAGCTCCTGTGTTGAATTGATCATCATTCATGGCACAGGTTATAATGGCAAGTTCAACTACCTCGCTGTATAAAAGTAGTAGTAGCAAATAGCAAGTAGTGTGATGACGGCGTCAAGTGAAGAAGCTACTACTGAGGTCAGTAATGATGCAATCAGATGAGTATTGCTTTGAATGGTGAGCTAAGTAATGTGATGATTAACATTGTGGCATTGTTGCAATGGCGGTATTGTCCTTGTCCTCTCTCCTGGTGAATGGACTGCACACGGTATCCACCAGTCCTATGACCAAACCAAAAGCCCAGTGGCACGCTACCCAGCACATAGATTTTCACCTGCTTCCTTAAAACTGGACAGAAATAGTAACCCTGACTTGCAATTAAGAGCACCATGATTATTATAATGTAATAAATAATAAAAAACAGTGGTCAGGCAATATGTACTATGTCTATGATAGATCACTTTTCACTTATCATCAATCACATTATATGATTTTTACAAAGGCTGTGTTATTGTCTTGAATTGTATGTCTTTATTTATATAGCGCCATAAATATACATAGCGCTTCACAGTTGTAATACATATTGCAATCATATAAATAACAAATAATATAAATAACAGGTCATGGTAATAAGTGCTTCAGACACACAGTACGAGTAACATTAAGGAGTCCCTGCTCCGAGGAGCTTACAATCTGATTGGTAGGTAGAGGAACGTATAGAGACAGTAGGAGGGAATTCTAGTAAGTGCGTCTGCAGGGGGCATAGCTTTAAGTATCATGTGTTCCGGCTGATCCACAGTGCTATCCATATGCTTCTTTAAGCAAATGTGTCTTAAGGTGGATCTTTGTGAGGATCCGGGGGTCACAACGGCTGTGGCATGACCTCCCCTCACCTCATGTTCCGGCCGCTGCTGCAGGGCGCCCCCTTCTCCGGCCCCGTCCGGTGTCTGTGGTTGGGGGACTCCCTCCTCGTCCCCGGCGGGCAGTTGCTGAGCCGCAGGCGGCTCGAGCTGTGGCGGCTGCCACTGTGCACGGGCGCGCGCCCTCCCCCCTTACAGAGCGCGCACCAGATCTTGTTAATTTATTCACTGCTCCTGCAGTGAGGCCCAGCCCCCAACACTATCACAGAATTCAATCAGGCACAAAGACTCCTCACCTGTATTCTTCTTTAGGCAGCCTATCCAGGACAGCTCCATGCACTCCTCCAGGTCTGCCCCCTCTTCCTATATGCCAGCCTCACTATATTATGCCTGTCCTGCCATTCCCACATCACTCGACATAGTCTCCACTTGCGGATGTCTACTCTGGCACTTTCTCTCTTATTTACTCAGGTCATGACTTGGCTTGGCGGACGTCCACCTCTGGCTCTCGATCCCTGCTTGGACACCGACTTTCCGGAATTCTCCAATCCCTGACCTTGGCTAAACGGCAATGACTATGGCACGTCTTTACCGGTACCAGCAAGTATTCCTAAAGCTAACACCACCTGGCCTGGCAATGCCTAAAACACCACACTCCAGACACGCTCCTTTTGCTGCGGGTGCGCGCTCATATACGTCCCCACCTCAGTATAAGGGATGGGTCCTGTCTGCGGGCAGCACCGGTGTAACATTATGTCGAGCCCACAAGACGCAGACCAGACTGACTATGATGACGGCCATGTACCAACAAATCCAGGCCTTAATGGATCAAGTGGCTCTCCTCTACCAACAGGTACAGGACCTCTCTCTTCAGGCACCACCTGTAGCTGCACTGCCGGGGGCAGTCAGATCCGGTACCCACTTCGTCCCCAGGTCCGAAGATTCCGGCCCGAAGCCGTACGCAGGGGATTCGCACGCCTGTTTTCTCAATCAATGCGAGATCCAGTTCGAGATGGCTCCGCAGCAGTATTCCACTTGTCGAAAAAAGGTGGCTTATGTTTACAGCCTGCTCACAGGTAATGCACTGGCATGGGCCTCCCAGATTTGGGAACTGAGTCCTTATATTACCCGAGATTACGCAGCCTTTAGACGAGACTTTCGACAGGTCTTCGATACCCCCGCACGCCTAGAGACTGCTTCTGACTCCCTGCTGCAGCTTTCACAGGGACATCGGCCTGTGGCCCAATACGCCTTGGAGTTCAGGACCATAGCAGCTGAGATTCGATGAGATCAGGAGGCCTTAGTCTCTGTCTTCTGGAGACGCTTATCGGACTCCGTGAAGGATGAACTTGCTTCTCAACCCAGGCCAGGACTTCTGGAGGATCTTATCCCCCAAGCCATTCGTATGGATCAGCGTCTTCAGGTATGCCGCGCTCACCACCAGCAACCCCGGTCTACGCCTTTCCATGCTCCTTTCTCCATGTTCTCTACTACCTCAGGACCTGCCTTCTCCCCGCTGCCCGCTCTGGAAGCCCCGGAGCCGATGCAACTCGGAGTCCAGCGTCCTCGGGTACCCTTACGACAATTGCGCCCAACCGGAGAGTCGTGTTACCATTGCAGATCTTCTGAGCATCTGACCCGTGACTGTCCACCGTCTCCGGGAAATGACCAAACCCAGTGAGTACGAAGGGGCTCTCCCGGGGGCTAAATCTTCTTGTCCTCTTTCCAGTAGGAAACTTCCCAAAAAATTGACCATTCCCGTTTCCCTCTCTGGTCCTACCTTCCGCACCTCCACAGCAGCATTTATCGATTCCGGCGCAGGAGGGAACTTCGTGGACCACACTTTCTCTGAACAGAATCAGATCCCACTCTCTAAGAAGAAGTCTCCCGTTGCCTTGGTTGGGATTTGATAATCGGCCGCTCACCCCGGCATATATCTCCTTGGAGACCGGCCCCATCACACTTTCTTCTCACTCCCACAAGGAGACCTTGGACTTTGACGTGATTCATGCTCCTGGTATACCGGTCACTCTTGGCCTGCCCTGGTTGCAGAAGCACAATCCGCACATCGATTGGGTATTTCCTAATCCCATTGTCTGGAGGTCAAGGTCAGAGGAATCTTTTTTTATCTACGGTACTTCCGCCTCAATTACTAGCTAACACATCCAACTCTTAGAGAGATTTACCCTCCCCATATGCGGATTTTTTGGATGTTTTTAGCAAATCGCAATCTGAGCTTCTACCCCCTAATCGTTCATACGACTGTCCGATTGACCTGGTACCTGGATACACCTTGCCCAAGTCCAAATCCTACCCCCTCTCTCTGCCCGAGACGGAAGCCATGGACGAATATATATTTGTGAGAACTTGAAGCGGGGCTTTATACGTCATTCCAACTCTCCAGCGGGGGCTGGATTCTTCTTCGTTAAGAAGAAGGATGGGACTCTCAGACCGTGTATAGATTACCGGGGTCTGAACCACATTACGGTGAAGAATCGTTATCCACTCCCACTCACCTCTGAGCTCTTTGATAGACTTCAAGGGGCCAACCTCTTTACCAAGCTTGACCTTCGTTGGGCATTTAACCTCATCCGCATCTGGGAGGGCGACGAATGGAAAACTGCCTTCAACACCTGTAGCGGGCACCACAAATATCTCGTGATGCCCTTTGGGTTATTCAATGCACCGGCGGTTTTTCAGGACTTTATCAATGATATCTTTTGGGATGTTCTTAACCGTTTTGTAATTGTCTATCTGGATGACATCCTTATTTTTTCAAAGAACCTACAGGACCATATCATCCATACAAAGTTTGTGCTCTCTCGTCTCCGAGAGAACCGGTTGTTTGCCAAAATGGAGAAATGCCTTTTTCACCAGTCTACCACTTCCTTTCTTGGGTACATTACCTCCAACAGGGGTTTGGCCATGGACCCAGAGAAACTTAAAGCCGTAGTGGATTGGCCGCAACCCGATTCCCTCAAGTCTATTCAGCAATTTTTAGGGTTCTCTAACTATTACCGGAAATTTATTCGCAACTTTTCCACCATCATCGCTCTGATCACGGCACTGACCCAAAAAGGTGCTGATCCTTCGTCTTGGTCTCCCGAGGCAGTCACGGCTTTCAAAACATTGAAACAAGCTTTCGTCTCTGCTCCCATCCTCCGACATCCGAACATTAATTTCTCATTCACCCTAGAGGTTGACGCTTCGGACTGTGGGGCTGGCGCGGTCCTATCCCAGAGATTTTCTCCCCAGGACAAACTTTACCCTTGCGGTTTCTTCTCTAAGAAGTTTTCTCCATCGGAGAGAAACTATGATGTGGGCAATAGGGAACTTTTGGCTGCCAAATTGGCTCTTCAAGAATGGAGGCATCTTCTGGAGGGGTCAAAAGAGCCATTCCCGATTCTCACGGACCATAAAAACCTGTTGTACATCGAGAATGCCCGCCGCTTAGGTCCTCGCCAAGCCTGTTGGTCGTTATTTTTCTCCAGGTTTAATTTTATTCTGTCATACATTCCTGGCACCACAAACGTCAAGGCAGATGCCCTCTCTAGACAATAATCTTCTGAAGAGAGACCGGAAAAAACTACCGAGTCCATCTTTCCTAAACAAAGGATCCTCGCAGTCGCTGCGTTCAAGAATCTTGAGAAAATCATCAAGCCTCAAAGTCACCTTCCGACTGGTCTTGAGCTTCCGAAGGACACCTTGTACGTAGAGCCCAAGTTCATTCCTGAGATACTCGATTGGGGACATGCTTCCCGCTCGGCAGGACATCCAGGATTCAAAAAAACTTTAGATCTCATACTGCACCGACACACTTTATTCGAGCAAATACCCACTATGTACCTGGCAGATACCTGGAATGCGCCGCTCCTCACCTCTGACAAGCCCCGTTGCATTTGCCTTCCCAGCCTGGGTTCATGCCTGGCTGACGGGCGGCTGATCTGTTAAATGATAATGATTAGGATTTAATAGGCTGCAATGCTTCGCGTGTCTACCAGATGGCATAAATTCATGAATTGTAATGCAGTATATATATATATACTGTGCAGTATTGCAGCCAGCGGGAATAAAATGCTTCAATCCCTGCTTGGAAAATACCTCAATGCACTCGGGCAGAAAACAGTCACAAACCTCAATACACCCGGGTATACCCGAATTCGTGGGACTAGCCGAGCTCGAATAAAGTGTGTCGCCAGTGTACGTTGCACCTTCTGGTGGCCCAATATGGCCAAATCCATTCTTGAATTTACACGGGCCTGTCCGGTATGTGCACGCAATAAAATTCCTCGTCAGAAACCCCATGGTCTTCTTTTACCTTTACCCATTCCAGAGTGCCCCTGGTCACACATATCCATGGACTTTATTGTTGAATTGCCTAGGTCGAATGGCATGAACACCATTCTAGTAGTGGTGGATCGGTTTTCCAAGATGGCACATTTTATTCCTCTCAAAGGATTACCCTCCTCACCCGCCCTAGCCGATATCTTCTCCAAATACATTTTTCGGATCCATAGCATACCCACATCCATCGTGTCGGATCGTGGCTCTCAATTTTGGAGGATCTTCACCAGAAGACTGGCATTGCTTCCTCTTTCTCTTCGGAATATCACCCCCAATCTAATAGACAGACCAATAGGGTTAATCAATCTCTTGAGAAGTATTTAAGGTGCTTTATCTCTGATTCACAGGATGACTGGGCGGAATTATGCCTTTAATTCCTCCAGGAATTAATCCACTGGTGAGACTCCTTTCTTTATTAATTACGGCTTTCACCCGGCTCGCCTACCCATTTCCAATATCTCCTCTGGAGTTCCAGTTGTGGATGAACATGTCTCCCTCCTAGAGGACTCTTGGGCTAGAATCCAATCGGCACTTCAAAAAGCCTCCCTTTCTTCTAAGATCCAGGCGGATCGCCGTCGCCGACCTGCACCCAACTACAAACCAGGGGACAAGGTTTGGTTGTCTACAAAGAATATCCACCTCAAAACTCCTTCCCCTAAATTGGCACCGAGGTTTGTGGGGCCATTTCAAATGGTGGAGCAAGTAAACCCGGTAGTCTTCAACTACGTCCAAGCATGAGAATTCCTAATATTTTTCATACATCTCTTCTCAAGCCCTTCATTTCCAGCCCACTCTCTGAGACCAGATCCAATTATCATGAGGTCCAAGCCATACTGGATTCCCGCCTCTCGAGAGGTAAGGTTCAATTCCTGGTCCATTGGAAGGGCTTTGGACCCGAAGAGAGATTATGGGTATCTCTTAAGACATCCATGCACCTGGACTTCTCAAACGTTTTCGAAAGAAGTTTCCGTCTAAACCCTGGGAGGATCATCCTGAGGCCGACCCTGAGGGGGGGGGTACTGTGAGGATCTGGGGGTCACGTGGAGTGACCTCCCCTCACTTCATGTCCCTGCCGCTGCTGCAGGGCGCCCCCTTCGCAGCCCCGTCCGGTGTCTGTGGTTGGGGGACTCCCTCCTTGTCCCCGGCAGGCGGTTGCTGAGCCGCAGGCAGCTCGAGCTGTGGCGGCTGCCACTGTGCATGGGCGCGCACCCTCCCCCTTTACAGAGCGTGCGCCAGATCTTGTTAATTTATTCACTGCTCCTACAGTGAGGCCCCACCCCCAACACTATCACAGAATTCAATCAGGCACAAAGACTCCTCACCTGTATTCTTCTTTAGGCAGCCTATCCAGGACAGTTACATGCACTCCTCCAGGTCTGCCCCCTCTTCCTATTCGCCAGCCTCACTATATTATGCCTGTCCTGCCATTCCCACATCGCTCGACATAGTCTCCACTTGCGGATGTCTACTCTGGCACTTTCTCTATTAGTTACTTAGATCACGACTTGACTTGGCGGACGTCAACCTCTGGCTCTCGATCCCTGCTTGGACACTGACCTTTCGGAATTCTCCAATCCCTGACCTTGGCTAAACGGCAATGACTACGGCACATCTTTACCGGTACCGGCAAGTATTGCTAAAGCTAACACCATCTGGCCTGGCAACGCCTAAAACACCATACTCCGGACACACTCCTTTTGCTGCGGGTGCGCGCTCATATACGTCCCCACCTCAGTATAAAGGACAGGTCTGGTCTGCTGGCAGCACCGGCGTAACAGTCTTAAAATTGTATAGAGAGGGTGCTAGTCGGGTATTGAGTGGAAGGGCATTCCAGAGGTGTGGGGCAGAAAGTGAGAAAGGTTTAAGGCGGGAGAGGGCTTTAGATACAAAGGGGGTAGAAAGAAGACATCCTTGAGAACAACGCAAGAGTTGGGATGGTGCATAGCGAGAAATTAGGGCTGAAATGTAGGGAGGGGCAGAAGAGTGTAAAGCTTTAAAAATGGGGAGGAGAATTGAGTGTGAGATGCGGGATTTTATTGGAAGCCACGACAGGGATTTCAGAAGGGGAGACGCGGAGACAGATTTAGGAAAGAGTAGAGTGATTCTGACAGCAGTGTTTAGGATAGATTGTAGGGGAGACAAGTGAGAGGCAGGGAGGCTGGACAGAAGGAGGTTGCAGTAATCGAGACAAGAGAGAATGAGGGCCTGAGTCAGAGTTTTAGCAGTCGAGTAACAGAGGAAAGGGTGTATCTTTGTGATATTGCGGAGGAAAAAGCGACAAGTTTTAGACACGTTTTGAATGTGAGAGGAGAATGTGAGAGAGGAATCGAGTGTCACCCCTAGGCAGCGTGCTTGGGCTACTGGGTGAATGATCGTATTTCCAACAGTGATGTGGAAGGAGGTAGTAGGGCCAGGTTTAAGAGGAAGTATAAGGAGCTCTGTTTTTGCCACTTTAAGTTTCAGTCGGTGGATGGCCATCCAGGATGATATTCCAAAGAGACATTCAGAAACTTTGGTCTGTATAGCAGGTGTAAGGTCAGGGGTTGAAAGGTAAATTTGTGTGTCGTCAGCATGGAGGTGATATTTAAACCCAAAAGATGTGATTAGGTCACCTAGAGAGAGTGTGTAAAGAGAACAGAGAAGGGGTCCCAGGACAGAGCCCTGGGGTACCCCCACAGAGAGATCGATAGAGGAGGAGGAGGTGTTAGCAAAAGAGACACTGAAAGTACGATAGGAGAGGTAAGAGGAGATCCAGGATAGAGCTTTGTTCCGAATACCAAGAGTATGGAGAATGTGGAGGAGAAGAGGTTGGTCCACGGTGTCAAATGCTGCGGTGAGGTCGAGTAATATGAGCAGAGTGCAATGACCTCTGTCTTTGGCAGCATGGAGGTTGTTGGTTATTTTAGTGAGGGCTGTTTCAGTAGAGTGAGCAGTGCGGAAGCCAGATTGTAGAGGGTCTAGAAGAGAATAGGTGTTGAGAAAGTGTAGCAATCGAGAGAATACAAGACGTTCAAGGAGTTTGGAGGCAAAAGGCAGGAGGGAGACAGGTCGATAGTTAGGAGGACAGGTAGGGTCAAGCTTGCTGTTTTTGAGCAATGGTATAACGGTTGCATGCTTGAAGGAGGTTTGGAAAAGTACCAGAGTAGAGGGAAGAGTTAAAGATTTGTGTGAGCATAAGGATTATGGAAGGAGCAAGAAGTTTTAGAAGATGGGAAGGAATGGGATCAAGAGGGCAGGTGGTAGAGGGAGAAGAGGAGATCAGCATTGACACATCCTCCTCCGAGATAGCAGACAAAGAGTCGAGAAAGGCAGGAGGAGAGTTGGGAAGCGGTGTGGGATGGGAGGAGGCAACAGATGGGATGTTCTGACGTATGGATTCCACCTTTTCCTTGAAAAAGTCAGCAAAGTCCTGAGGTGAAATGGAGGAAGAGGAGGAGGCAGCCGAGGGTGGTCTGAGTAGAGAGTCAAAGACAGAAAAGAGTTGGCATGGGTTAGACTTGTGTGTGTTGATTAGTGATGAAAAGTAGGTTTGTTTAGCCTGAAAGAGGGCAGAGTTGAAACAGGACAGCATAAATTTGTAGTGAAGGAAGTCTGCGAGCGTTTGAGATTTCCACCAGAGGCATTCAGAGGAGCGAGTGGAGGAACGCAGCATGCATGTGTTGGAATTTAGCCAGGGTCTGGGGTTAGAAGGGCGAGGACGGCAGAGAGAAAGCGGGGCATGTAGATCAAGAGAGGCGGATAAGGCAGAGTTGTAGTTCCTGACCAGGAAGTCAGGGTCTGAGGCATAACTGAGAGAGGAGAGGGAGGTGCGTAAAGTGGACTCAAAAGCTGGTAGATCGATAGAGTGCAGGTTTCTGCAAAAACGAGGGCGAGATGGAGAGGGGGAGAAGCGGGAGAGAGAAAATGAGATGAGGTTATTGTCAGAGAGAGGAAAAGGAGAAATGGAGAAATCGGTGAGAGAAAAGTTTTTAGTGAAAACCAGGTCTAAGTAGTGGCCATCTTTTTGGGTGCTGGCTGCAGTCCACTGTTGAAGGCCAAAGGAAGAGGTTAGAGAGAGAAAGCGGGAGGCCCAAAGAAGAGAAGGGTCATCAATTTGGCAGTTGAGGTCCCCAAGGAGAAGAACAGGGGAGTCTGAGGAGAGAAAGAAAGAGATCCAGGATTCAAAGTGAGAGAGAAAGGCAGAAGGGGGATGAGTAGAGGTAGGTGGGCGATAGATAACCGCTACGTGGACAGGGAGAGGCGAGAAGATCTGGACTGTGTGAACCTCAAAGGAGGGAAAAGCAAGAGAGGGAGGAATAGGAAGGGTTCGGTAACGGCAGAGAGAGGAGAGCAGGAGCCCCACGCCTCCACCCCTGCCATCAGGGTGCGGAGTGTGGGAGAAGGAAAGGCCACCATAGGAGAGGGCAGATTCCAGAGCAGAGTCAGACTGAGTGAGCCAGGTCTCAGTTATAGCAAATAGGAGCAGAGAGTGAGAGAGAAAGTCATGCACAGAGAGGAATTTGTTAGAGAGGGAGCAAGCATTCCAAAGGGCACAGGAGAATGGGAGAGAGGAGGGAGGGTGGCAGGAGATGGGTATGAGGTTGGAGGGGTTGACACCAGAAGGAGTAGAAGTTGCCTGTGGGAGGCGAGGATGAGAGCATTTAGAAATAAGGCAGGGACCAGGATTGGGAGAAATATCCCCTGGAGCAAGGAGGAGAAGCATGGAAAGAAAGACAATGTGTGAGGATGATTTGTAGGGATGTGTTTTAGTGCAGGGTTTATAGCTGTGTGGTGACAGAGGGTGCAGGTAAGAAAGGAGTTCATGTGAACTGAGAAGTGGGGAAGAAAGGAGAGATGGAGATATATGAATAGAGTTAGAGACATAAGGAGGCTGGTAGAATGAAGTGCATAATTTGAAAATAAGTGAGGTCACAGCAAATATAAAAAGTAATGGTGGCATCACAGCAATCGTTAAATGCTGAGATGTGTAGTCTGGGATGATATGCTCCTTTCCAGCGTAGATCAAATGCAGGAATCAGAAGCAGTAGGTGTTGTCCACTTTTCCACTTCTTTTTGAAATTCCTTTTTAAACTTCATCACTACTTTAAACATTTCTACTTAAAAGCATTTCTGTTTAAGAGCATGGCTGCAGGTAGCAATGGCTGCTGTGAGTTTACTTATATACTTTTACAAAGTCACCTGGCTGGCCCAACCAACTTAATTAGCACATGTGAGGGACGTTAAAGCAAATGTTTTTTTCTAAGATGGGTGTTGCCTTGCCCACGTGTGAAAGCTGAATTAAATTAAGACTAGACAGCAGGGGATGCTTTGGAGACAGACAATATTTGAGTTATGTTTTTACCTAAATAGAACTAAATAGACAGCAGGGGATGGTTGGAGGACAGACAGACAATTTGAGATATGTTTTTTCCTAAATAGAACTAAATAGACAGCAGGGGATGGTTGGAGGACAGATAGCCAATTTGAGATATGTTTTTACCTGACTAAAGAGAAGAGATGAGATGATCAGCAAATCAATAGACCCAACTTCCTTTTTAAACTTCATCACTACTTTAAACACTTCTACTTAAAAGCATTTCTGCTTAAGAGCATGGCTGCAGGTTATAGGATGTCCTTGGGTTCAAATTCATAATTATCCAATATGCCAAATTTTGAAACAATCGAATGTAAAATAGAATCCATTTGGAAAATTAAAGATGAATTTGAAACAAAGGAAAATGAAAATATATCCAATTGCTTTGTTCAATTTCAACAAAAGCAGAGTTATTTTATGGTCTTTGTTTAAAAATCATAATTTAACAATATGCAGACCAAATTGTGGAGACTTAAAATGTACAGTATAGAGATACAATTTGGCATATTGTATTTATATTTGAAACCAAGACCAATAACGCAGCCTTAAAATAAAAAAAACTTTATTAATCTAATTTAACAAGTAAAAATTAGACGTAAGATCTACTATGTCTAAATTTAATGCGATTGATTATAATCAAAGGCCATTGACTCAACCTTCCCTTGCATAGTAATAGTAGTAATGATTAACAACTTAACACATTTGTAATTCAAATAACTTTTTTTAAACAGGAGTAATATTAATTTTTAAAACAATTATTTGAACATTTGAAAAAACATTTGATATAGTTTATAAGTTATTTTCTTTTATATGTTTATTCTATACAAAACAAACAGAAGCAAAAAAAGGAGTGAGGAGAGAAGGCTCAGTAACCTTAAAGCAGCAGTGTTCCAAAATTGTACAAGGAACCAAGCCATGTTGAAAGCAGCAGAAACAAAAAGCATGTGGATGTGGATGTTTGAAAAGGAGAAACAGGGGCTATTGTAGTAGCTCCAAAATTGTCATTGCAATCATGGGTGGTTTGACAAGTTTACAAGAAGTGGAATGAAATGTGAGAAAAAACGGTATTCTCTATTGCAAATCACATCTTCTAAATCGTTTCTATAAAAAGTGAAGTTTGACATGAAAATCGGCCATATTGTGCTTGTTTTAGAAGCGGATTGACTTGAAGGTGAGAGGAGAAAGATGACAATTTTGACAGGCCAATCAGATGAATAACATTCTCAAATAAATGAGAAACCAATAAAGAAAACATAAAATGATAGTCAGTGCACTGTAAAAAAATAAATTGTTTAAAGGAGGATGTGTACAAAATAATCCAAAGTGCAGAGCATTCCGTCTGACACCCACTGGTGGATGAAATTTGAGACCATCCCAGCAGATTCTGCGTGTGGGTATTTTACCCGCATAAGTGCGTGCACCAACGCCCCGAACATAGCATCAATGTTTATTGGGACCTCCTCTTCCAAACACTGCTTCCTAGTTTTTTAAATGTCTATCTTAACCAATTCCTGGAGCAGGTTGGTGAGGAGGTCCCGGGACACTGGGCACCCAAAAATAAAAAGGTGAGGAGAAATGTACAGCCAGGTCTACAGTAAAAGGCCCCTCAAGATGAATGAGGGTATGAAGTTTGTTACAGCATAAGTAAATATGGTACATGGACTCACTTTCGCCACAAAAGTTAAAGGTGGCGGGAGATTCTGGGATGTGGGCCAAGTACTGTACTATGTTCAGTGCACCGTGGAGTACTCTCCAACTCAGATCTCCAGTGGGGGAGGGGGAACCAACTCTGCTAGTTCCCACCTGCAGGTGATCGAGAGACCTATATGGATGTGCACATATATATATATATATATATATATATATATATATATATATATATATATATATATATATATATATTGCTCCTGGAATCATGCGCCATTAACAGTCATGCGCCATTAACAGCCTTGTTGCACCATACATTTCAGATTAATTCTCATTGGATCATTGGTTCTTCCAAGATAATGACTCAAAACACAATGCATCTGCTACAATTATTGAGGGCATCAACTGGATCAGAACACTGCCAGAGTAAGTACTGTAACTGTTTTAAGTAGAAGGATTCGATTATTTGTGTTCTACAGTGCTGTTGTGTGTGCAATACCAGTACTATTGGTCTGTATATTTCCTGATCTCCCGATTTGGACCTCATAGAAATGGTGTGTCATTCACTAAAATATCATCTGAGGAAATATGTGAAGACGGCAAACAAAGAGGAGTTTAAAAAGGGGATTCTTAATTACTGGGATGTTTATCTAACTGTAGAAATTTGCATAATTACATAGATCATATTTTAAAAGTGTTACCGGTGTAATTGAAAGATCAGGCATGGCCACAAAAATGTGATTATAGTATAAAAATGAAATGTCATTTACACTAAACAATTTTCCACATCTTTTTTTTACTCATCCAGATATAATTTTTGGTTGCAGCTGACAAGTATTGACCAGGTGTGATCTTCATCAGATTTGACGGTTGGTTAATAAAAGGCCGGTTGATCGGTGAGATAATCGTTCTTGTTTTAACAATATATGAAATTAGTTAGGCATCAGTGTTGAGCAAGAATTCTTTGTTGCATACATCACGCCCGTTTAGCCATGGTGACTCAGGGGGAGGAGCAGGAATGAGTCATGCAGGAATGTCAAGCAAGATGGTCAATCCCATTTTAGTCAGAATTGTGGCCAAATTCAAATCACTAACGTCTGCACTCAATAAATGTAAACCTAACACAAGAAAGAACCCCTTAAAGTAGTTCACAAACATTATTTAAGTGAAACACGCATAATTAAGTTATTTGCAGGAAGATTATAGAAGACAAATATTCTAAATTTAACAAATATAACTATTACTTCAAACATGTGATCTGGTTATTATACTGGTTATTATTACTTTCTTACTTTATTATTATCTGGTTATTATTACTTTCTATTGAAAGTAGAAAAAATGACACGAGGCAGACATTATTGAATTAAAGGCTGAAAATATTGTTAGGACCTTTGACACTGTTACTTCCCCTTGCTGTCTTTGTTTGCTTAAAGGCACAGATTAATCTCGAAATTTAGAAGCATGGTGTAGGGGTGAGGATATATATGCAGTCTTTGTGTATAGCTGTATAGCAGAACATGAATGCAACCGGCTAGTTGGGTCAGTATTGTGGCCAAATACAAAATCACAAATGTCAGCACTCAAGCAATGTAAATGTAAAATCTGTATATAGCCCCTTAAAGTAGTTTATAAACCTTATTTAAATGAAACACACACAACACAGTTATTTCCAGGAAGAATATAGTAGAAAAATATTTTGTATTCTGTTGTTGAAAAGTTGATAAAATGACACTGAAGCTGGCACTTATTGAATAAAAGACAGAAAATACTTCAACATTGTGCTTCCCTGCATCTATCTTTGTTTGTTAACAGATACAGTACATAGAACCATGTGAAGGGGGCAGTGTAATCAGTCTTTATCTTTAATAAAATAATGTTTTAAAAAAAACCTTATTTATTTAAGCCAAGCTTTATTGGTGCCTACTAAAAACATGGGGTATAGTTACTATAGTAAAAAATTAGAAAAGCTATGAGACACTTAAATATAACGTGCTGTTAATATTAGTGACTACAAAAACATTGTATAAATAAGAGCCTGGAGATTAAAAAACAAGGTATTCAATCGACATTTTATCTGTCTGTCTCATGTACCGTTCCATTCTTTAAAATAATTGTGTG
This sequence comes from Ascaphus truei, assembly GCF_040206685.1. NCBI lineage: Eukaryota > Metazoa > Chordata > Amphibia > Anura > Ascaphidae > Ascaphus > Ascaphus truei. The sequence continues at coordinate 253,183,320 of NC_134487.1, read as the reverse complement.
ATTGTTCCTTATATAAGGATGGGTTTACTCCTCCCACAACCTCCCACAACCTTCCCAGTAGGCCTAACCATCCACCCTGGTGCAACTACTCCCTTCACTCACCCCCTCTTCCCCCAATAAACCTGGTACTCTGATTTAATACCTTCATTGACTTATTGGATAACCGCTAAAGTAATTAAGCTATTTTAATTTTAATAATACATTATCAAAGCATGGGGTCTCCGGACTTAAACCACGTTAATTTCAGCCTATGGGATCCCTGGTTCCCCAGTTACAGGCACTGGCATTGGGTGTTGGTATATCCACCTTGTTTAAATTCTCCTGTGTCATGTGACCAGGACATTTAAACAATGCAGGGAGAAACCAGCACCCCGTACTGGGGCCTGTAACTTGGGAAGCAGGGGGTCTCCAGACTTGAAATTAATGCAGTCCTCTGCTTCAATACTGTGTTATTAAAATAAACTAAAAGCCACCCTATCACCTGTTAGAAGTGAACAGGGAGAATGACTGATTCAGTCTCACTCTTACTGAGCATCTCTTACAGACAGGTGCAGCCCAGTAAGATTCACACAGCGCGAGTCCCATTCAGACGCAGGTGGATATGTGTTAATCCCGGTGGGCCATTAGTTACTGGTACTCCATGTACACAGATGGAAATAAACATGATTGCAGTGGTTTTCAGGAGGGCAGCGCGACCAACCATAATGCTGCATCTGTATGCCAATGATCTCTGGAATCACTATATTGACTATAACAAGCCCAGTGCCAGCATCAATATGTTGGTATATATTTGTCCCAGTCAGCTGTATTTGCTACCGATGTGTGTCAGTCTCTACCATTCCCTCTCCTGTCACCCACCATCTTGCCTTTAGTTCGGCATCTAAATGAAACATCAGGACGGTGTCAGAGGCAAGTGGCCCTGTATTCTGATGTCATATATTCACTGCAGAATGTTAAATTGATAGGTCACGAGTAATTTTAGGGTATGGGGTTCTATCCCCCGTTGAGTATATTTCCCAATGTTTCAATCTGTTCCATGTGATGGAGGATCTCTTGGTGTTGAGGCCCCCCTTTCATCCTATCATATGGGGTCTTTTTCCCCACAGGTCAGGAGAGCACCTTTACTACTCTCTGAGGGTGTACGATTCTGTGAGTGCTTTTAACTGCCCCTTCAGCAACCCATTGCTACATTTAATTAGACCCCTTTTTCTGGGTGGTAAGGGACACGAATAGTCCATTGTACTCCACTGTCCTTTGCCCTCACTTGGATCATGGATCCAGTGAAGTGTGTATCCTGATCTGATTAAATCTCCTCAGGAATCCCATAAGCCAGGACCACCTAATGTAGAGCTCAAACAGTAGGTCCTTATTCTACTCATTGACTGGGGTAGGCCTCGATGACCCCAGAGAAAATATACACCATGGTGCAACAGTTCTTACTGTGACTTTGTACTGTCTGGTGGTTCCACCGCTTGAAGGGCCATTCAGGCTGCGAATAACATATTTTTCAGTGGGGTTTTGTTGCTTCTGGTTTCCTAATATAATACCCAGGACATCACGTTGCTGGTGCAAATAACATTCAAAGAAAAAAATACCAGGTGTCCGAGGGCCCAACCCTTGATTCTGCAGTATTGCCTTCTTAGCTGCTTGGACGGCACTTTGCTGTTCTGCTCCCCACGAGAATTGCGACTTCTTGCGGGTCACATTTATGGGCCACACAATCAGTCCCAGATGAGATATGAAATGCCTCCAAAAGCCCAAGGCACCCAGAAAGCGGAACACTTTTTGGAGGACTTTGGGATGAGTGTCGCAGTGATGGATTCCAATGCTTCGGGGGGGATCTGTTGATTGGGCCGGGACAATACCATACCCAAAAACTGTACCTCTGGTCCAGTGGTCCTGTACCTTCTTGCTGTATCTAGTCCAGTCCTTGTTGGTCATAATGGTCTTGATGTCTGCTCCCACCTTTTCCACAGTGCAAGTCAGCATTACATCATTGATATAATAAAACACTTTAGCAGACAGTGTTAGGGTAGCCAGGTCCCTGGCCACCACTCTATGACAGTCATATACAGAAGCACATGCACACCGCTGGTAGGTCCTGGAGGGCGATACTTATCTGCCGGTGCACTGTATCCAGGGAGGTCCAGACATCCCAGAGGTACTCAAGCAAAGGAATAGAAGCAGGCACACGGTCTTTCTAAAGCTGCAGTTTATTGTGCCACCAAAGGTCCAACGTTTCGGCAAATAGATTGCCTTTATCAAGGAGAGGGCCCTCTCCTTGATAAAGGCAATCTATTTGCCGAAACGTTGCACCTTTGGTGGCACAATAAACTGCACCTTTAGTAAGACCGTGTGCCTGCTTCCATTCCTTTGCCTGAGCACCACTCCATGACATAGAGATGCAGGGGTCGTTATGTTAAGGAATACCTGGGTACATTCTGCGTTGCGTCGCGTGGTGGACCCGAGATGGTCAGTTTCAGACTAATGGCCCCTGGAGTAACACAGCAAGAGTCCCAGCTATGTGAATCCTACCAGTGTCTGCCTTTATGTAATAGACGCGCAGTAAAAAATATGCTGAAACAGTCACTCTAACTGCGCGCCTCTCACAGGCAATCGCGGGTGTTTTATTAACATTCTAACATTACAGTAATGTAGCAGGGGTTCTCCAGAGCTGAACCGCATTGATTTCAGGTCCAGGGACCCCCTATTTCCCGAGATACAGGCCCCAATAAGGGGTGCCGGTATCCCCATGTTAAAATCCTGTGGTTCACATGACCGTGGGATGTAAACAAAGCAGAGAGAATACCGACACCCCATATTGGGGCCTGAATCTCGGGAAGTTGGGGGTCCCCGAGGTTGAAATCAACTTTGTTAAACTCAGTAGAACCCCTGCTCCCTCACATTAATATCAAACAACCCCCCCCCCCAATAAAAAATCATTACCTAAGCGGATAGCTGCTAAGGTAATGAAGCTGCTTACATTTTATTTTTATTCATAGTGTGCGTGAGCAAAGGGTATCCTGAGCTGAACAAAGTTGATTTCAGCCTCAGGGACGCCCTACTTCCTGAGTTACAGGGATGCCAATATCCCCTCTGCTTTGCTTAGATCCCACAGTCACGTGATCCACAGGATTTTAACATGGGGATACCGGCACACCATACCGGGGCCTTCAGTTAGGTCCGGAAATAATTGGACACTGATACAAGTTTTGTTATTTCGGCTGTGTGTCAAAATAAATTCAAGTTACAGTTAAATAATTAATAAGGGCGTAACGTGCAGTCTATCAGCTTTAATTTGAGGGTATTCACATCCAAATTGGAGGAAGGGTTTAGGAATTACATCTCTTTAATATGTAGCCCCCTCTTTTTCAAGGGACCAAAAGTAATTGGATAATTGACTCCAAAGCTGTTTCATGGACAGGTGTCGGCTGTTCCTTCATTATTTCATCATCAATTAAGCAGGTAAAAGGTCTGGAGTTGATGCCAGGTGTGGCATTTGCATTTGGAAGCTGTTGCTGTGAACCCATACATGTGGTCAAAGGAGCTCTCAATGCAAGTGAAACAGGGCATCCTTAGGCTGCAAAAAAAAAAAGAAGATCCATCAGAGAGATAGCAGGAACATTAGGAGTGGGCAAATCAACAGTTTGGTACATTCTGAGAAAAAAAGAACGCACTGGTGAGCTCTGCAACACAAATAGGCCTGGAAGTCCAAGGAAGACAACAGTGGTGGATGATCGTAGGATCCTTTCCATGGTAAAGAAAAACCCCTTCACAACATCAAGCCAAGTGAAGAACACTCTCCAGGCAGTAGGCATATCATTATCCAAGGTGAATTACGTGCGCTACTAAGATCAGACTCTAAAATTCAACCACATAACAACCACAGTGGAGTGAGTGATAAGGAGGATATAAACGTATAAATAATTGTTACGTGATCCTGAGTATGAATCAGAGAGCGTCTGCAGCAGTGGAAACACGGGGGTGGCTCAAACATCCCCTTAATTAAGACAGAAAAAACACAAAAAACAGCGCACAATGCTCATAGTGTAGTAAATTAAAATATAATGAGTGACACAATATTTGGTAAGTAATCACCAGATGACATCTTGCTGGAGAGACCTGGTCCTGCTGGTTGGCGCTTGGGTAACATTATCCAATGACATGCTGTTTTAATTCATTCCTGATGTACGCAGATTACTTACCAAATATTGTGTCACTCATTATATTTTAATTTACTACACTTTGAGCGTTGTGCGCTGTTTCTTGTATTTTTTATATCATTATCCAAGTCTACCATAAAGAGAAGATTTCACGAGAGCAAATACAAAGGGTTCACCACAAGGTGCAAACCATTCATAAGCCTCAAGAATAGATAGGCCAGATTAGACTTTGCCAAACAATATCTGAAAAAGCCAGCCCAGTTCTGGAACAGCATTCTTTGGACAGATGAAACTAAGATCAACCTGTTCCAGAATGATGGGAAGAAAAAAGTATGGAGAAGGCTTGGAACGGCTCATGATCCGATGCATACCACATCATCTGTAAAACACAGTGGAGTGTCATGGGCATGCATGGCTTACAATGGCACAAGGTCACTAGTGTTTATTGATGATGTGACAGAAGACAGAAGCAGCCGCATGAATTCTAAAGTGTATAGGGATATATTGTCTTCTCAGATTCCGTCAAATTCAGCGAAGTTGATAGACGACGCTTCACTTTACAGATGGACAATGACCCAAAACATACTGCGAAAGCAACCCAGGAGATTTTTAAGGCAAAAAAGTGGAATATTCTGCAATGGCCGAGTCAATCACCTGATCTCAACCTGATCGAGCATGCATGTTACACCGGTGCTGCCCGCAGACCAGACCCATCCCCTGAGCTGAAGGGGGAAGTGGTAATACACGCACCCGCAGCAAATGGAGCGTGTCCGGAGTGTGGTATTAAGCGTTGCCAGGCCAGATGTAGTAAGGTAGACAGTACTTGCCAGTACCGGGTGTAGAAGTAGAATCGTGAAAGTCACACCGAGGTCAGGGAGCGGAGAGTGGAGGAAGGTCGAAGTCCAAGCCGTGTTCGAGGGGAGCCAGAGAGTGCATAATCCGAGGAGAGCCGAGGTCGAGAGCCAAAGGGGGTAGTCATACGAGCCGTGTCAGAACCTGTGAAATCACCAAGAGTAAACAGAGTAACATCCATGCAGAGGCTATGTCGAGTGAAGACTGAGAGAACAGAGAATCTAGATAAAGCAGGGAGGTCCAATTAGGAACGGGGGCAGGTCAGGAGGAAGTGCAGGAAGACTCTCCGGATTGGTGGAGCCATTACAAGCCAGGTGAATTTTAGTAGTCCAGTGAGTACGCCCGCGCGGCCTGCAGGAGAGAGCCTGAGGTCCAGAGGGAAGGGAGAAGAGTGTGCACTGTGCGCGCGCTCCGTAAGGTGCGTGTGCGCACGACCCGTGCCAGAGGAGACTGAACGCACGCTTGCGGGGAGAAGGGAACACACCCGTAGCTGAGGAGGAATGGTGGCGGAATCGCCGAGGGGGGTGATCCCGCGACGGAGACAGATGCGAGGAGCCGCGGAGGCCGTTAAGGCAGGGTTGCTCCGTGCATCCAGGGTTTCCCTGAAGGTAGGGTGTGTTGTGTGTGGGGGACGCAGGGGATGCCGATTCCTAACAATGCATTTCACTTGCTGAAGACAAAACATAAGGCAGAAAGACCCATGAACAATCAACAACTGAAGACAGCTGCAGTAAACGCCAGGCAAAGCATCACAAAGGAAGAAACCCTGCGTTTGGGGATGTCCATGCGTTCCAGACTTCAAGCAGACTGCCTGCAAAGGATTCTCGACAAAGTATTAAAAATGAACATTTTATTTATGATTGTGTTAATTTGTCTAATTACATTTGAGCCCCTGAAATAAGGGGACTGTGTATGAAAATGGTTGCAATTCCTAAACGTTTCATACAATATTTGTGTTCAACCCCTTGAATTAAACCTGAAAGTCTGCACTTCTATCTATCTTGTTTCATTTCAAATCCATTGTGGTGGCGTACAGAGCCAAAATTATGAAAATTGTGTTAGTCAAATTATTTCCGGACCTATCTGTATATCTCAGGAAGTAGGGGGTCCCCAGACCTGAAATCAATGCGGTTCAGCTCCGGAGACCCCCTGCTACATTACTGTAATGTTGGAATTTTAATAAAACCCCCGCGATTGCCCGTGAGAGGCGCGCAGTTTGAGTGACTGATTCAGCCTCTTACTGCACGTCTATTACATAAAGGCAGACCCTGGTAGGACTCAGACAGCAGGGACGCCTGGAAGGTGTATTGCCAGCCTTCCCATTTAAAGGCCAATTGGTTCTGTGAATTGGCACTGATGGGGGATTCTTAAGAAGGCTTTTGTGAAGTCAATCACAGCATGGCTACCTTCTGTGTCCTTAGCCAAATGTTCCAGCAAAGTAAAAATGTTGGGGACGGCAGCGGCCAATAGGGAAGCCACCTTTTTTTGGGCTCTACAGTCAATAGTCACCCTCCACAACCCACCTGTTTTTTTAAAAAGCCTGGAGTGTTGACTCCAATAATGCCTTGAAAGGCTCCCCCTGTCGCCTTGTGCCCTTCTGGTAGCCTATATTGCTTAAGGTATACTTGGGTGGTCAGGAGGAGTTATTTGTACGGGGTCCACTTGACATTTCCCCTTTCAATAGCTTTCACAGGTCTCATGTTGTGGGTCATCCGACCCCTTCCCCCCCCTTCTTTTTCTTCTGTCTGTTGATGGCTTTTGTGGCCATAACCGCACATTTCTCTGTCATGCTTTCCACACGCTTGACCTCAGTCTGCAAACATTAATTTGTCATATTCACTTGATCTTTAAGTGCCTGCACATCAGACCGAGACTCATCCACTTCACATTACAACTTACACACTGCCTGTAGCATTATCCAGCCCACTTGACTTGCTGCCTTCTTCCCTTTCTTCTGTATCTTGACAAATTTAACCTCTGCCATATCACCCAAGGGACACCCATTCTCAGGATGTATAGGAAGCCTATATTTACTTAACTCCTGGGCCACAAGTGACCAGGGACGGTACTAGACACCCATATAGGTACATTTACATGGACACTCCCTTGGTAGCAAAAATACCCATCTTACTAAACATTTTATTATGCAATAGCACACTACTGCAACAATAATAGAAATCCCAAACCTAATACCAATTATATTATTCACATGCATTTTGGATGGGAAAAATAATCCTGCTAATTACACCAAATGTAAAATGTACTGATAGGGAATACAGTACTTATTTAAAATTCTTGTTTGAATTGTCGATATCTCCCATGAAAATACACATGAACACACAAACCAATTGTTAGTCAAGTATTAAGTCAAGTTTAATAGTGTTACTTATCTTCGGATATACGGCTTACAGCAGTCAGGATACATACAGTCGACTAGTGGGGAGCCCCCACATCTCAAGATGCCTGGTAGTTGTATATCTGTGATCATGTTGTCCCGTGCACAAACCAAAGAGGCTCTCCGTTAGCTCTGTCCACTTCTATGTCCGAGACAAATATTATAGTGTAACATCACAAAGAAGACTCAGGAAACTAGCCAAGGAAATGAGGGGCCTCATATTGTGCTATCAAAAATCACAACAAATGTGTCTACTGGAAATTTTAGCAACAGCAAGCATTATCACAGTAATAGCAATCATAAATACAGTAATAGTCAGCATTTACAGAGAGACAAACATTAACCTCTTACACACCTAGGCCAGAAGCAAGACAAACTCCATTCTCTGTACACTTATTAATAATAGAGAAGAAATACATGCATGAAATAAAGTACATTGTGTTGATACACTGTATGGAATGCATATGTATGTCCCGCGATGTGGGGGACGGCGGCAGGGGGTTCCGGGGGACCCGGCGGACCCGGCAGCGGTAGGGAGAGCGCCCCGATCGGAGGGCGCTCTTCCGCTGCTTCTGCGCGCGCCCGTCACCCTCCGGCGCGCGCCAGGCTACTGCTACGGCCAAGAACGGGCAAATGCTCGAATAAACTTGGCCGCAGCAGTAGTAGGTCCTGTTCTTGCAGTCAAGTGAAAAGACCTCCCAAGATAAAAAGGTGAGGAGGAGTAAGCTCTGGGGGAAGGTGCCTCTGTATGTAACAGTAAAGAACAAAAAAAACATGCCCGATCTTTTAAAAAAATAGGTACAATAGATTGTTAGCACTAGCAACCATTTCAATCCTGTCTTACTCAAAGAGATACAAAGCAGGAAGGAAGCAACCAGGCCCTCAGTCTTGGAAAAAAGGTTAATTTATTAGCAAATCCAGTACCAACGCTTCAACTGCATGTGCGGTCTTTGTCCAGGTGAGGGCTAAATAACAGGCACCAAAGTGTAGAATATATACCCAAAGCACTCACCTGTAACCCACGGCGCAAATGCTGTATTTCCTCTGACGTCACCGCTCCAATGAGTGTCCATGAATGCACAGAGTGCCCAGAGTACCCCACGAGTCACTGCACATACGCATATCGCGATCCGCGCATGCGCGCCAAGTGCAAACCCATCCTGCCCGTGCCACATATACACGCAATGCGCAGGCACTTAGGCAGCGCTTATAGTGCCGGTGATGCGACGTCGCCCGAAAACAAATGCATTGTCACCGCCGCGTGCGCTTATAGTAAGTGCGGGGGCGACGGGGCAACATGGCGGTGCGATTTTTTACAGCCGGGAATATTTGATTTTTATGGGGCTGTCATCCCATGTGAAAGCCCCTGAACCAATCAATGGCCTGGTTGCCCGCGACGCCGCAGCAAAGCAAAATACAACTTTCGCTAGCGGCAACGGGTGATGTCACGCATTGCGTCACCGTCGCGGGCACTATACGCGCGGCCTTAGGCACACCACTGCACATGCACCCGATGCCCAGACCCCAGCCAGTCTACTGCACATGTGTGAGAGCAGACAGTAGAAATTTACCGCACTGCAGATTCGTGCCACACACAGATGGGCAAGGCTATTCAGGGGGACTCAGCCCACACCTCCTCCGCTGCCCAAGCAACCAGATGCCTAACAGTGGCTAATGGTAATGATCAGGCATCAGAGGGTAGCCAGGGTTGAGGCTGTGCCACTCATCAGAAAAAGAACAAGAGGCCAATCCTCTAAGAAATATACCTGTGTACACCCCAAAGTGATAGGTAAAACTACAAATAAAAATCCAAAGAGGTAATATAACTGTCTAAATAATTTGTACACCAAAAGAACAACAAAACTATAAATAAAAAAAATCCCTGACTAACAAAAAACAACAAAAGCAGACTAACAAATCATTAAAAACATCAAAATCTAACACGCATGAAAGTTAAGATGAAAGTGAACCAGCAACCAACTAAAGTAGTTCTGGACTCTTATTTAAAACTTCCAGTCAGCCTGTGTAGACGAAAAGGACTGAGGTGTCGATGAGTCATTCCACTACTGTAAAATAAAAGATTAACACTGTCAAGAAACCACTTCAGATTAAGTTGCTTGTTAAGTACACCTCCATTACAAGTACGCAGGTGGAAAATCCAATAAGATTCACGTTTTAGTAATGCAGTATCCCTATCTGGCACACCCCTCCCCGGCAAAATTATCTCAATGCCCATTACGCTCACGGCCGCTACAGGATGCCTAAACTGAACACAATGTTGCACCAAGGGTCAGATCGGTGTCTTTCTTAATTACACTTTTGTGTTCAATGAACCATTGCTTAAGCATTCTTGTTGTCTTACTTACATATAGAAGCCCACAGGGGCACTTAATGAAGTAAATAACATATGTACTTCTGCACGTTATCCTTTGTCGAATTTTAATGTTGGCTCCTGTCTGTGGATGACAAAATGAATCTCCAGTGCAGAGGCTATTACAAATGGAGCAATAACAGCACTTATAGTTGCCCCATTTTCCATGGCTTAAAAAGTGGTCTCGGGAATAAAAGGACCCCGCAGATTTTGCCCTCTCTAAAGTTGTGGAAAGCTGAGATGGCTGAGATCATTTGTGGACACGTCTGAAGACTGCTGCGTCTACTGCTGGCTGGATTACTTACTTGCTGCCACCGCTGAGCCTTACGCAGGGTTGATTGTTTCAACAGATGCCGATAGACGGAGAGCACCCATGACGTCAGACGCCATCCCCAGATGCGGAAGTGAAGACTTCACATACCACAGCACTTATCAGCGCCCCACACTACGGGACCCAGAGTCGTCAATCTGCTTGTTTTATTCATGAGCATGTGAGTGCATTGTAGCTTCTGACTCATAATTGTTTTTATTAAATTGTGTTGCACTATATTTTTCTTTTTCTTCTCTTTGTATATTATGAGAATTAAGCATCATTTTTCCTTATCCCTTCCTGAATACCTACTGCACCTGAGAGGAGTTCTTGCGCTTTGCGTGTCCTTCTTCTATCTTCTGTAATTATTTCTAAAACTTCTGTCTTCATCTGTCAATCCAAAAACTCACGGGTAGATCCATAACACAATGTTATATCATCATCTTCTTGGGCTCACATGAGGTGTCACGGCCTTAAATATGGCATGTGATATCACATTTGGGTGGGAAATGGTTCAACAGCCATCGGATTGGCTGTGAAAACATGTGCCTTTTTTTTTTTTTTAAATCACTGACTTAATTTAAAGGGAATGAAGCCAACCAATCAGAATGGCTGTGCTTCGTTTCCCTTTAACATAACGTCATATGGTCTATGTAAGAGACGTGTGCAGAGGTACGCAGTGGAGACCGTTTAAAGTGAAACTAAAATTAGGCTTTATTGCACCTGTCCCTTTAACACAGCAAAAGAAAACCTACTCCACTTTGGAGGATATCTACACATGTAGTCCAGCCCTCTCTAACTGGGTGGTTATCTAAGCTAATTACCAGCCCCAAATATATATATATATATATATATATATATATATATATATATATATATATATATATACAGTAGAGGCAACGCTTATTCTAACATTTGCCTTAAACTAGCCGGGTTACATTCAGGGTATGTGCTGGGTATGTTCTGGGCTAGTTTGAGGCACGTTTAAGGCATTTCTGCATTGACTAATGACCCATAGGATTAACACAGCAGGGATCCCTGGCAGTCCTATTCAGTTTGAATGGGACTGCCAGGGACCCCCGCTGTTAATCTGATAGGCCATTAATCAATGCAAAAATGCTGGGGCTAGTTTAAGGAAATGTATTCAGAATGTACCTGGGTGTACCTGGGTCTTTTGGGGAATTGCCACTGGATTTTGTTAGTATTATCGCTGCCTCTACTGTATATACGAAAAACAAAACAGAGAGTGCACGCCCCATAGTGTAACACTGTAACATTTATTGTAGGGAAGAATGGGTGGGGGGATTAAAAACACTCACAATGTGTAAGTTAAAATTAAGCAGTATCTGATTAATAATCACCACCAAGGCAGGTCCAAACCGCAGGAAAATGAGGAGTCCAAGAACAGCTGGAATCAGTCTCCCAAACAGCACTGTCTCTCCGGTTCACTCGAAATCCTCCAAATCAATCTGGTATCAGAGTTCGCCTTACTATAACTCCATGTGCTCCCCGGCCGTAAAGGATGCACACAACGTGATGACGTAATGTCGCAAGGTACGTCCCTGACACGTTTCGTCGCAACAAATGCAACTTTATCAACTTTGATAAGAGACGTGTGCATCCTTTACGGCCGGGGAGCACATGGAGTTATGGTAAGGGAGTAGAGAGAGAATTGGGAGATGACAAGGATTGGACAGGAAGAGAAGAGGAGGAGACAGAAGGGGCGGACAGGGGAAAGGCCTGAAGGGATTGGGAGGTGGAGACCTGGGAAACAGGATAAGAGGAACCTGTGCGTGCACCCTCTGTAAGGTGGGAGTGTGTGTGCCCTGGTTGCGACACAGCGAGGGACCGACATCATAATTTTTCTCTGCTGCTGAGAATTTCCGTGAAAAAAAACCACAAGGATGGAGTTTCTCTTGAGGGGAAATCTTCTGTGAAAGGACTGCACTGGCTCCTACGTCTGAGGCGTCTACCTCTAAAGTAAAGGGGAGGGAGGTATCCGGGTGACGAAGGATGGGGGCAGAAACAAACGCCTTCTTGAGAGTCTCAAAGGCAGCAATGGCCTCAGGTGACCAGGATGAGACGTCGGCGCCCTTTTTGGTCAAGGCGGTGATGGGAAGCACAATAGAAGAGAAATTTTTTATAAACTTCCTGTAGTAATTGTCAAAGCCAAGAAAACGTTGCACAGCCTTGAGCGAATTAGGGAGTGGCCAGTCGAGAACCGCCTTCAGTTTCTCTGGGTCCATGGAAAAACATTGGCTGGAGATAAGAAGGATGTGGAGGCCTGGTGGAACAAACATTTCTCCATCTTGGCGTAAAGACGGTTAGAACGAAGCCTGGAGTGTACAAGTTTGGTATGTTGAATGTGTTCCCCCAAATTTTTAGAAAAAATCAGAATGTCGTCTAGATAGACAATGACAAAAGTTCCCATCACGGAAGATGTCGTTCATAAATTCCTGAAACACGGCTGGGGCGTTACACAGCCCAAACGGCATAACAAGATATTCATAGTGACCCGAACGGGCGTTAAATGCTGTTTTCCACTCGTTTCCTTCTTTTATACGAATGAGGTCATAGGCACCCCTTAAGTCAAGTTTTGAAAAGATAGAGGCTCCTTCGAGACGGTTGAACAGTTCAGAAATGAGCGGAAGCGGATACCGTTTTTTCACCGTGATCTTATTGAGGCCGTGGAAGTCGATGCATGGCCTCAATGATCAATCCTTTTTTTTTACAAAAAAAAAACTAGCCCCGGCAGGAGAGGTGGAGTTGCGGATGAATCCTTTTTCCAGATTTTCCTGAATATAAGCAGTCATGTCTTCGGTCTCCGGAATGGAGAGTGGGTAGGACTTAGACTTTGGCAGAACAGTCCCTGGGATGAGGTCGACCGGGTAATCGTACGGGCAATGAGGAGGGAGGACCTCTGCTTGTACCTTGTTGAAGACATCCACGTATTCGTGGTACACGACAGGCAGGGACAAACGATCGGCGGGTACCGAGTTGAGTCCAGCAAGCACAACCACGGGAGGATCCATTGTCGTGGTATCTGCGGGCGAAGGCCACTGAATAGGCAGAGTACCGGACCAATCAATGTGCGGATTGTGGAGTTGAAGCCAAAGCAATCCTAATATAATCTGTACGGAGGGAGATTGGAAAACGTCAAAGACAATTACCTCCTTGTGACCATCAGCCAGGGTCAAGGTAAGGGGAATAGACTCCCAAATGATGAAAGCCGGTTGAAGTGGTCGTCCATCGATGGCTTCAAGGCCAACTGAGCTCTTCCTTCTGACCATGGGGATTTGATTCTACAATGCGAACTGTTGGTCCAGGAAATGACCGCCCGATCCGGAATCGATGAATGCTTCAACTTTTAAGGCAAGGTTGGGACCCTCCAGCGTGGCTGATAGTACAAACCTCTTAGTAAGAGTGTTGGGAGGAGAGGGGTTAGGAGAGACAGTACCCATTAGAAGCCTCTCTACCTTTACTGGGTGTGCCCCTTTTCCCGGCTTCAAGGGACAATTCTGGAGGCGATGTTCCATGGAAGCACCATAGAAAAACAGCCTGTTCTGGTGCAGGCACATTCTCTCAATTGCCTGGAGTTGTTGGCTGCCAACCTGCATAGGTTCTGATGCCTCCAGGGCCAGGAGAGGCGTAGCGGCTGACCTGTGAGAAAGAACAGGGGAAGAAGAACGGGAACATTGTCTCTCATGTCGTCGTTCCTGCGTACTCTGGTCCATGAGTACGCTTAGGTTGATGAGTTCCTCCAGGGACGCAGGTCGGACGTGAGTAGCCAGATCATCCTTAAGCGTATCGGAGAGTCCGTGCCAGTACGCAGTGGTGAGGGCTTCCTCATTCCATTGTACTTCGGCGGCCAGAGTACGGAACACGATAGCATCTTTGGTGGCAGATTTGCGACCCTGAGAAATATGAAAAGGAGCAAATGCGGCTGTCTCGCGCCATGCAGGGGTATCAAACACAAGTTGAAATTCACGTCTGAATAGAGTATAATCCTGCGTTACTTCGCATCTACGCTCCCAAAGGGGAGAGGCCCAGACAAGAGCGTCTCCGGTAAGCAGGGCATAAACATAAGCGATTTTGGCACGGCCAGTAGGGAACAGAGAGGGAGACATTTCGAACTGCACCTCACATTGGTTTAGGAAACCGCGGCAGTTGAGGGGGTTCCCATCATAGCAATTCGGAGAGGGAATCCGTGAGACAGGGCTGGCGTGTGTAGCTACAAGTGGCGTAGACGCCGTGCGAATCTCCGGAAGAGAAACATTAGTTAATTGCTGGGAGAGAGTAGACAGCTGATCACTGACAAGTTGAAAGGCCTCTCAGGTAACAGTTATCTCAAATATTGTACCCACCTCGGGGGGGGTCTGCATTTGTTGGGCTCTGCATAATGTCACGCCTGTATGCCCGCAGACCTGGCTAGACCCCAGTACCGAGGTGGGAATGGTATGATACCACACACCCACAGCAGTGGGAGCAAGCCCGGAGTGTGGTATAGCGTTGCTGGGCCTGTAGAAAGAGTTGTTAGAGTATACTTGCAATGCTTGGGATTGTCCGAAAGATTAGTCGTGTCCGTGTGCCAGATTCAGGAGTCCAGAGGTTAACGTAGTAGAAGGCGTAGCAGTATTCACAGGGATACCAGAGAGCAGAATAGACCTGGACGAGCAGGGGTCAAAACCAGGGAGATCCAAGATAACACAGGAGCTGGATACAGGGAGTACATGGAGAGAGCAAACCATAGGTCAGGTACACACAGGGAAACAGGAACTATGCAGAGCGGGGAAGAAGTGGACAGACAGGAATTATAAAGGAGTTACCAATGGGAGAGAGGGGACTAGTAGAGAGAGAAGTGGGAGATGACAAGTATTGGACAGGAAGAGAAGAGGAGGAGACAGAAGAGGCGGACAGGGGGAAGGCCTGAAGGGATTGGGAGGTGGAGACCTGGGAAACAGGATAAGAGGAACCTGTGCGTGCGCCCTCTGTAAGGTGGGAGTGCGTGTGCACTGGTTGCGACACAGCGAGGGACCGCATGGAGCAAGGGAAGACCACAGGGGGCGGACGGAGCTTAACGAAGGGGAAAATCGCGACCTGAGACTGCGCGGTGGCGTACTGCGGCATAGCGGAGGAGACAGGTGAGTCAGGGAGAGCCATGGCAGAGCGTGTGAGCGTGCGCTCCAAGGATTAGGGGAGTGCACGCACCAGACGCGTTACCAGGCGCGCGGAGCACCGCGCCGTGGGCAACACGCCAGGAGGAGGCAACGGATCGTGTGGCACGACAGGGGCTGGTAATGCTCTGACCGCGGGAGAGAGGGAGCGGGGAGGATCGAAGCAGGGGCTCAGGGAATGCATGGGAATACGGGTCCTGCGGGGAATGCGCTGCTGCAGGGGAAGAGAAGTAGAAGGTAAGGGAGAAGAGTGGGAAGGAGTAACAGGAGATGGGAGAGAGGGACAAGGAATCTCCTGAGTCGTCACAGTCCCCACGGTAGGCCCGCGAATGTCTGGGAGCCCCGGGTCAGACCCACAGGTGTCTGCGGGGCCTCTGGTGGTTCCCACGGGGGTCTGGGGACCCACGGGTGGGCACTACGGGTCCGCGGTGCCCCTACAGTTGTGGGGCCACCGGTTCTTCACCGCACACTACGGGTCCACGGTGCCCCCACAGATGTGAGGCCACTGGTTCTTCCCCGCATACTACGGGTCCGCGGTGCCCCCACAGATGTGGGGCCACCGGTTCTTCACCGCACACTACGGGTCCACGGTGCCCCCACAGATGTGGGGCCACCGGTTCTTCCCTGCAGGTGTTCCCCATGGACCCGCCAGCCTGATACCCATGAGATACCCGAGGATACCACAGGTGGTCTCCAGAGGTCTCACGCAGAACCAAAAGTAACAAACCCTGAATGTAAAATAAATAAACCAGACCTATACATTCAATACATCAATCCCCCCCCCCCCCAACACCTACAGTACAATAATGTGCCAAATAACTATTCTCCAGATAGGGATAATAGATTATTTGCCCATTATTAAACACATTAACTAGCATATTCAAATAAATAAAGTACTACTGACCTCATCAATAAGATGCCCCCGTCGCCAGCACAATCCTTGTTCTCCGTTGCCCACAAAATACATAGCCAATACATACAGTAGCCAATACATACCAATAAAATTCAGATATCAAATAACCCCTTAATCCCCCTATCGGATAATAACTGCAAAGGTAATGAAGGGGTTAAGCCACCCGAGGGCCCCCGCCGGCCTCTAGTATCATTGATGTGCATATATGTGTATGTTAGGGGGGTAAAGGGGTTGTTGGGGTAATATATATATATATATATATATATATATATATATATATATATATATATATATATATAAAGCAGAAAGTAGCCGTGTTAGTCCAGTTGCGATAGTGCAGAATAAATGAGTTCTTCAGTATTAGGTGATACCTTTTTTATTGGACTAACAATTTATGTCATAGGACAAGCTTTCGAGAGTTCTCCTCTCTTCTTCAGGTCAAGCAATACTGATTTACACAGGAATCAATGCTAAAACAGTGTAGAGAAAAAAAAAAAAACAGATATTTACTGTAGATAAGGTCGGGTGTTAAGTGTTTGAAGCCAAGGGACAGTGTCAAAGAAAGGTGGGGAAGGGATGCTGGGTGGGGGGGGGGGGAGAGAAAGTGTGGATAAGAATAGAGGCAAGCAGGATAATTACAGACAATTTTGGTAGGGTGTGAGAAAATCCATGTCCACATTAAGTCCCTTGGTTTTGGTGTCAAAGAGTCTTATCATTCTGAGCTCAAATGTTTTCCGTTCTTGGGTGCTTTTAAACATTCCATTGAGGATTTTGATTTTTAAATCATTTATGGAATGATCTGGTTGTGAGAAATGATCTGGTTGTGAGAAGTGAGGGGACTGCAATGGGTACCAAGATGGCACCGCAATATGCCAATCTTTTCATGGCAAATCTTGAACAAAGATTCCTAACTACATGCCTCCACAAACCCTACAAATACTACAGATACATTGATGACCTGTTTATAATATGGACAGAGGGTGAAGAAAACCTAAAACAATTCCATGAGTCCCTAAACTCATTCCATCCATCAATAAATCTCAAAATGGATTATTCTGCAAACCTAATAAACTTTCTAGACACGACAGTAACACTGAAAGATGGGAAACTACACACATCTGTATACAAGAAACCAACTGACAGATGCAGTTACCTCCACAACTCCAGCTTCCATCCCACTCACACCAAACAAGGTATCATACACAGCCATGCTATAAGATACCACCGCATATGCTCTGACACTGAAGACAGAAACAGGCATCTCACAACCCTGACCGAATCGTTCAGACAGAAGGGATACAAACCAAAGACTATTGCCAAAACTATTACATCTGCACTAAAAGCCCCACGAGAACACCTGCTACAATACAGAAAGAAAGAACCTACCACACGCATACCACTAGTGACCACATACAACCCTACCCTGGAGGGAATACGAAAAATAATCAAAGATCTGCAACCCATGCTGACAGAGGATGCGACATTAAAATAAATCTTTCCCAAACCTCCCATTCTTGCATTCCGGCAACCACCAAACCTCAAACAGAAATTAGTCAGCAGAAAACTTCACAACGATTTTAAAGACATGAATAACGGCACAAAACCGTGCAGCAACACACGCTGCAAACTCTGCAAACATATTTGTCAGGATCCCACAGCCAGTCACAACCATAGAACATTCAATGTTAAAGGATCATACAGCTGCACATCCACGAATACAGTGTATATGATTCAATGCAACAAATGTGACCAAGGTTGCTACATTGGGGAAACCAGCCAAAAATTACAAGGAAGAATGAATATGCACAGACACTCTATACTCCATCACGAAGAAGGAAGATACTGCTCACCTGTGGGACATCACTTCTCACAACCAGATCATTCCATAAATGATTTAAAAATCAAAATCCTCAATGGAATGTTTAAAAGCACCCAAGAACGGAAAACATTTGAGCTCAGAATGATAAGACTCTTTGACACCAAAACCAAGGGACTTAATGTGGACATGGGTTTTCTCACACCCTACCAAAATTGTCTGTAATTATCCTGCTTGCCTCTATTCTTATCCACACTTTCTCTCCCCCCCCCCCCCCAGCATCCCTTCCCCACCTTTCTTTGACACTGTCCCTTGGCTTCAAACACTTAACACCCGACCTTATCTAGAGTAAATATCTGTTTTTTGTTTTTTTTCTCTACACTGTTTTAGCATTGATTCCTGTGTAAATCAGTATTACTATATATATATATATATATATATATATATATATATATATATATATATATATATATATATATACATACATATACAGGCAGTCCTCGGTTATCCAACACAATGCGTTACTCAAAATGGCGTTGTAAAGCGAAACGTTGTAAAGCGAAACACGTTTTCCCATAGGAACACTGTCTAAATGAAAGGTTCCGTTCCTGAAGGCATTTTTAATGCTAAAATACACAAAATATTTTATGCAGGCAATAAGATATGCAGCACACACATAAATTATATAGTGCATATACTGTATTATATATATAATATAACATAATAAATAATATATTATATAGTATAATATAATATTATATAGTTTAATATTATATATATACACGCTCTTACGACGCTTTGCAACGTTGTTTATGTGAATGTGTATAGATATATATACACACATACACAAAGTTGCAAAGCGTCGTAAGAGCGTTGGATAAGCCGTTTTGGCTGCCGATAAGTTTTATTGGGATGAAAAATTGCCGATTTTGGCCACTTATCGGCGCTTACTGAATCGGAAATGGCGATAAAACGCTTTTTGGCGCTTAGTGCATGAGGCCCATAGTTCCCACAATCTGATTCGCTGATATACCATGTGACGCCAGCCATCTTGGATTTAGTGATTCCATGTTAAAGGAAATTAAACACAGCCATTCTCCCGGGGTGCACTATGGGGGGCCTGTGGACACCTGTCAGGACCACCCGGAGACCCCAACCCAAAGGGACCCATGGGGACCACCTGAGGGCCCCCAGACCCCCATAGTAACCCCCAGAGAGAGCCCCCAGACTCGTGGGAACTACTCAAAAGCCCCCAGACACCCTGGGGATGACCTGGGACCCCCAGACACCTGTGGGCCCCATTGGGATCTGCGGGGACAACCTTGAGGCACATGGAGCCTATCAGGGACCACCCGATGGCACCCAGTCACCTCTGGGTACCCCCAGGGTGCACAATGGGGCCTGTGGACACCTGTCGGCACCACCCGGGGACCCCCGCCGGCCTGTGGTAGTAATCCTGTGTGTAAAAAAATTAAATATGTGTGATGGTGAAGGCATTAACCAGGCTCACTAATAAAGGTTCAGCCCACTTGATTACCCCTGATCCATGTGTTGAGGTCCTAGAGTGTCAGCTCTTGGACTCACATGTCCTAAATGCATTACTGTGACTGTGCAAATTATGCAACATTAAAGATTTATGTGTGTTTCGCCCTTCCTTGGGTGCTGGGACCAAGAGATTTCTAGGCTGTTAGTTTCAGGATGGGTTTGCCAAAGAAAGTCTTTACAGAATGTGTCTATGTATCAGGTTTCCAGAGTTATGGGATACCCCAGAAGTTGGATCCGGGAATCGAGTGAGATTCTTGGATGCAGCCAAGCACATTGCTCCGGGCAAACTCTTGACTCAGAAAACGTTCTTACGACTCACCGCCAGGATTCCTGCTGCTGCATCTTCCAGACAAGGTAAACGGGCATGAAGGGGTTAATGTATACCTGCAATCATAAACGGGATCCCTAGTATAAAGAAGGGCTCCTAGTATAAGGAGGGGTGCCCAGATACATGCCCAGGTACCCTTGACCTGGTATAGGGGGATAGGGGGTTCATGGGGTGCTCCATCTATGTGATTAATCTGAGTGTTGTTTCTTGTGTGTAAAAGTTTTTAAAGTTATTTTCCAAAGTGTGCCAAGAATGAGGCTATTGAGATTAGGCAACATATACTCTCACTCCATCCCTGACACCAGAACAGGGACTTATATATTTTATCACACAGAAGACAGGACATTATATTTTATTAGAGTTATATGTAATAGGTATATGTACTGATAACCTGTAAATGAAATGTGGGATTTCCAAGTCATGGATTCCAATGGACTAGATGGCTACCAAGCTTGGTGCCTATGGGTCTGTGCGGAGTCTTGACTTGAAAGCCTCAGGGATGCCAAGGTGTTAGAACAGGAGGGGTACTGCAGTTCTGCTTGAGTACCCGCATCCTGTGCTAACACAGGGCTTTCCTGCCTCCATTTGTCAGAGCCCAGACTATGTGGAACCTGGACAGCGGGTGGGCTCAGTATGCAAAAAGGCAGAGGTGCCAGGTTGGCGCATGCCCCTTTGCAGGATGAGAAAAGTTACCCACCCGGCTTTATAATACCGGCAAATCGGTGATTGGCTTGCAGGGAAATTCCCATGCTCTTCAGGGACCCTGAAACCCATAAGAAACCTTATGTCTAATGGGGAGCGCAGATTCCAAGCGGTTTCACGATTCCATTTAGAGATTTATTCAAATAACAGTCGCTGCATTTGTACCAACTACTGAAATTATGGTAAAATGAAAATGTACATGGTGTTTTTTATGAAGTTACAAAGATCAATTTTATTGGCACATAAAATACTTGTTGTCTTTTGAACTTACATTTTATTCTGGTTATATTTCTAAAAGAATGCAGAAATGCTCATTTGATCTGAGAGTTATGGACAACTTTATTTCATTTTTTGCATTTAAATATGTTATGTTGAACAGAAGCGCATTAACATGTCTTCTAAAGTAAAGTGTCATCAAGTTCACTTGTCTAATCTCTTGCAAAATACATACAGTAAGAATCACAATTTGTGCTCTGTGGTCTAAGTTCATCTTTACCTAAAATGGACTTTCATAAATCATTGATCTGAAATGACTTATGTAAAATTTTTACAGATAATGTAATGTAAACTTTTTTCCATCATTATCATTTTAAAAAGATGATTAAAACTGATGCAAGAGGGCTCATTAAAACTGAAAACATTAGACTCATTAAAAAGCCATTAAACCATCGCTCTTATTTTATTTATTTTTGCCACATTTTAAAACTTGCACACAACTATCTGTCTTGTCATATTACTGGCAAAAAACCCCACAATTTTATGTCAGCTATCTTGCTCATTCATTATAGCATTACCGACATTTTTACAAAATAGGCAGCACAAACTTCAATACACTCTAAGGCCCAGACTAACTAAACCCTGTTAAATCAGGGCAAATAACATGATGTCATGAAAATCAGGAATGGGTGTTATTTTCCCCAAGGTTAACAACATATTTACAAAACAAACGGCTGAGGTCCACAAGCTCCCACAACCCTTCCAAGCAAACCACATACAATTACATAAATACCAAGGAAGTTAACAATGTCACAGCTTTATTTTATTTTTCAGTTGTGTAGACTGTAAGGCTGACCCAGAACCTTTAACCTTAAGCCCCACAACAAAGCCATGGGTCATTGCTCTCGTGCAGCATGCCTCAGAGTTTGCTTATATTTGAGATATATGCTTACCTATTAGAAATAATCAAGCAATTGCATATCTGGATGCTGACACATCCAGTCAACAAGTGGTCTAGTAAAAAATAGTCAGTCCACTGTAGTATTACTAGAAGCTCGACAATAAGAAATCCAAGTAGGTTTTTTTTTTAGTTCATAACTTTATTACTGCAGTAAACACAGGTTAACAGAAGAAGGAAAAGTCTGTTGCAGAGAAATGGATGAGAATAATCACATTTACAGTATATACTATTAGTACACAATTCACATCATATTAACCATGTGTAACGGGTATTCCCCCACCCAATCGCATGTAGAGTGTATGTGCAGGGAACCTAATGTTACCAGGTGTGGTGCGTTATACCTGTCAGGCTCACAGGAGGCCTGAGCCTCCGCTAGTGAGAGCCTGGGGTGAATCTCTGGAACGTTCTGGTTTGCAGCGCCTCCACCTGTGTAGGGTTCTAGAAAATGTAGAAGGTTGCCTACACAGGACCCACATATACAATAAGCACATACACGGAGATGTATATAACCACTTTACTGTAAATGCAGAATAACGGTAATACTTGACTTCAGTATCAACAATAACCACTGTAATCTTTATAATACTGCTCCCCCTAGGGGGTGACTCCACACTGTGTACCGTAGTACCAAATGTCATTCACTCCACTTGGAGTGAACCTTGCACCCACCACCGTGTATCCCCACACCGTGTCCACAGTTAACCCCTTTGTCTTGTGGTCAGCGCTGCCACTATATGAAAATATATGTATTGTGATACGTTGGTGCACTTATGAGTGTACCTGCCGAGTGCTCCTGCACTCGGGCCAGAAATCAACTTTGAAAAGGATCCGCCGCTTGGTGATCCCATCTGCGATCTGGTCCTTCCATACACAAGGGTCCGCCAAGGGCGATCCCACCCTGGAGATAGTCTTTGTCTCTTTGCGCGTGGGCTTGAGCCTAAGCCTCTTCTCGGGGAGCGCAGCGTCCGCTGGGTCCCTAACTATCACTGATACTAAGGTGGCAGGGTCCCTAACCTATGCCTGTCCCTGTAGCACCACAAGCTGTGAGGGGCTCAGGACCTAACTGGGGCCTAGGGGGCTGCTGGCCTAATGCAGTGGGTCACAGACCCCTGTACTCACCTCCTTCCCCTAGCTCTTCCTGGTCCTGACTGCCGTTCAGAGCCTGCAAAATGTATCTAAATCTCCTCCACAGGGAGATTCTACAGCCCTATTGGCTCCCTGGCATCATGTGGGCCGCTCCTGAGGCTCATGGGACTTGTAGTCCAGTTCTCAGAGCCTCCCTGGTTGGCTAGTGTTCGCGCGGTCTCCTCGCGCATGCGCAACTGGTCCGGCCACCTGAGCACTTATTGCGCATGCGCGAACTCTGGCAAGATGGCAGCGCCCTGCACGGGAGCCGCCGGAACGCCGAAGCACTCCCTGCATAGCCCCCACCCTCCAGAAGTGCCGGCGGGTCTGTCGAGTGACCACCGGCAGCAGAGGTAACAAGGAGGGGGTCACGGGGCACAGGGGACCTGGATACATCCTCCCCCTGGTAAAAACCCCAACGTCCTCGCTTGGGACACAACTGAATATAACTATGTACAGAAGTTATATAATGAAAATGCAACCCAGCGTCTCCAGGACAAAGCTCCCGATATTTGACCTTTTGATTGTATCGCCTTTTACTGTCAGCATTCAGCTAGCTGTAGATTTCTCAGCCTGTTGATAGGCCTGTTGCAAGCTGTCTTCAAGTCTTTGCACGTATTTGAAATGGGTAGCACTGTGTATCCCATCCGTCGAGACTCTAAGGTGTACATCTACTGACAGTCTCGCCTCTCGTCCGAACATGAGGAAGTATGGGGAGAATCCAGTTGACTCGTGTCGGGTACAATTGTACGCGTGAACCAGGGCCTCCAAATGTCGACTCCATTCAGTCTTTTGTGCCCCCTTTAGAGTTCCGAGCATGTCCAGCAAGGTCCGATTAAACCGTTCTGGCAGCACGTCTCCTTCGGGATGGTACGGGGTCGTTCGTGATTTAGCAATGTTCAGCATTTTGAGCAATTCTTGGATCAGAGTACTCTCAAAATCCCGACCTTGGTCTGAGTGAAGGCGGTTTGGAAGACCGTAGTGAACAAAGTACTTCTCCCATAGTATTTTTGCCACTGTGATGGCTTTCTGGTCTTTCGTGGGGAAGGCCTGGGCATACCGGGTGTAATGGTCCGTGATGACCAGCACGTTGAATATTCCTCAGCTATCAGGCTCAATGCACAGAAAGTCCATACACACAAGGTCCATTGGGCCAGAACTCTTCAGATGGCCCATGGGTGCTGCTCTGGTAGGCAGGGTCTTGTGTTGTATACACCGAGAACAAGTCGTTGGGAGCACGCTTCAGAAGGGCTGGATTCTTCTTTTTAACGGCTTGCCTAATGACACTAATTACAGGATCTCGTATTTGGTAGTCTACCAGATCTTTCCACCGTAGCACTTTGTCATGAGCTATGTTCATCCCCTTTGGATCGCAGTAGGCGGCTGGGACAGCCTGCGACTGGCATCCCAAGGAATCCGCAACCCGTAATTCCGAGAAGGCCACTTGATCATTGATGATGGTGGCAGTGATACACATAGCTCGCACCCCTGGTCCTGGGAGTTCTTCCCCTTCCTCATCATATGGAGTAGCACTTAGCCCTGGTCATCGGGATAGGGCGTCCATTTATCGCCAAATGGTTGATGGGCCGACCTGGCCTTCCTTCCTGTATCTTCGGGGTATATCTTCAAAAGATTGTTCAGGGGTTTAGCTCGACTAGAGTACCCTTACACAAAGTGACGGTAATACCCGCAGAAACCCAGAAGGGATCGCAGCTCCGTGACATTCTCGGGATGAGGCCAGTTCACGACCGCTTCTACTTTGGTTGGGTCGGTGGCGAGTCCTTGAGCTGACACGATGTGTCCCACGTAAGTCACCGTGTGACAGAACCGACACTTGTCGAGGGACAATTTCAATCCTTCTTTCCCAAGACGGTCTATCACTTTAAGCAGCCTCTCTTCGTGCTCTTCCAGGGTCCTTCCGGAGACAATGATGTCGTCCAGGTAGACCAGACACTCCCGAGGGTTCATGTCTCCGATAGTCTTCTCCATCAGTCATTGGAATGTAGCAGGGGCCCCACATATACCTTGGGGCATACGTGTAAATTTGTAGAAACCCAGGGGGCAGACGAAGGCTGTTTTCTCCTGGTCCTCTGCATTCATGGGTACCTGATAGTACCCAGATCGTAAATCAAGCACACTGAACCATTGGCTTCCATTCAGAGCATTCAGAATCTCTTCAATGCGAGGAAGGTTGTACTGGTGCAGGGTTCGATAGTCGACACACAGTCGTACGGATCCGTTCTTCTTCCTTACCACCACTATAGGGGAGGCGTAAGGACTCCGAGACTCGGTCAAAATCCCAGCGGTCTCCATTTCTTGCAAGACGTTCCTTACATCGTCCACATCCCTAGGGGCAATGCGACGAGAGCGTTCACAGAACGAGTGGCGTCACTTAGTCTAATGGCATGTTGAGCGCTGCGACTGCACCACACATCCATCTCACTCGTGGAGAACACAGTCCGTCGTTTATTCAACTGGGTTGTCAGCCGCTTTTTCAACTCAGTTGGCAATGTCGACTCGCCGAAGTTGAAGTCCAGATCGACTAACCGCTCACTCACTGCAGCAGCGTTCACCTGGGGCGTTGTTTCCACAGGGCTAACCTGATATATGCAACCCAGACTTTGTCCTGCATCAAGGTCCATCTGGAATGGGGAGATGTTCTTCACATATATGTAGGTTCATAGAGGGATTTTCGTCGTCCACTCTCACTTCGGGTAGTACCCTATACCCTCTCTGAACCTATTCCTAAAGGGTACTCTCCAGAGAGAAAAGCTGATCGTTCTCATCTCACTTGGGATGACAGCACCAGATGGCCATATGTTGCACTCCCCCTGGTAAAATGGTCGTCAGTCCGCGTTGATGATTGAAGAGATCCCCGTGACATTATAAGGCATATACCCGGTTGCACTCCTCTCGTAGGACGGGATCTAGGAGCGAATTGGACAGTGGCAACTCGTTGGTCTCTTTCAGGTATGCTCTGATTACAGCTTGTACTATATCAGTATTTGTTCCCAAGATGATCGGATACTTGCACTGGTCTTGGGGCTCCGGGCATACCATTGCTGCTACATGCATGGGGTGTTTCTTGCCAGTGTTCAGTTGGAGTATTTCCAGTTGAACCCTTACAATCCCATCGATGGGGTAGTCTTTGTTACTTAACCCTCTCACCTTCATATGTTCGGCCGACCGCAGGGGGCAGTGTTTAAGGTGCTGATCATAGAACTTGCGGTATATAATGGTCACTTGGGATCCGGTGTCCAGTAGGGCAGAGGCATACAGTAGCGGCATACTTTATTCTTACATTTGCTGGCGGCATGCCAGGATCTACTCCGGTTGCCGCCAGTCAAGACCGCGCGCCGCCGCATTTCCTGCACGCACCCCCCCCTCCCCTTCGGGCGCATTTAAGCCCCCCTTCCCGACCCCGAACCCAGCTCCTGCTCTGCCCCTCTGCTTCCCTGCACCCCCGCTTACCTCAATTTACACTCCAAGGGTGTCGGGGAAGCCGGGGAATCCGGGGAAACCGGGCGCTTCACGTGACAGTGACGTCACAGTGCGCCGCAACAAGCCGCGTCACCACACTTCCCGCACGCATCCTGCCGTGCGGGAAGTGTAAGAATAAATAATGTCGATACTGTAGATCCCTTCCAGTACAACAGGAACGATGGCCGAAGGACCTACTTCACTGTAAGCATCCCCTGGAAAGGCGTCATCACTGGGGCCGGAGTCAGGAGGAGCCTCTTCGGGTCCAATAGGGGTTTCTGGATCAGACTCTGCAATTTGTACACGGCAGACCATTGACCGGGCTGAATTTCCTCTATCGGGAGGTTTTTCTTCTGGGGGATCCTCCCTCTCTGGACTGTCGCTGGAGAAGTGGCCCTTCTTACCGCAGTTGTAGCAAACGAGTTCGCGGCGTTCAGGGCGACCCTTGTACGTGGAAGATGGTTTCTCGGAGGTACGGCCCTTCCCGGCAGGCGACTTGTGAGTCATCTCCTCCTCCCGGTTGGAAGGTTTCTTACCCTTTGGGGTTGAGGGGACAGGGGTGTCACTCTTGATGGGTTCCTTGGTCTTTTTGGAGTCATGAAAATGTAGCTGCACCTCATGTCTTCTGATATGACACAACAATTCCATGTAGCTAGGTGGTACAGCAGCGATTGGGGCGGCCCGCATCACTATAGCTATGGAGTGGCTAGGCAACGACCCCTTGAGTAGCTGTTTGAGTCGGTACCGGTCCACTTCGGTGACTGAAATGATGTTTTTGGACAAGATGTTCCCCAGCGTCAGCTGTAGTTTGTGGACAAAGGCAGACAAATCCTCTCCTTCTTTTTCGCGAAGAGCCTTGAACTGGGCCATCAGCTCATCCTCGTCGTCTTCTCCCGTATAGGACTGAGTGAGTATTTCCACCAGTTCCTGCGCCGTAATTTCTCCTTCCACTTCACGATGCATCTGTACCACTTGGGAGGCTGGGGCTCTGAGACACTCAACCAATCTCTGTCTTTTGCTGGCTTCGGAGCATGACCACTCTGCTATTGCTTGGAGAGTATGTTCCCACCATGTCTGGATCCCTTCTTCTCCTGAAGGCGTCGGTAGAATTCCAGAAAAGGCCTTTAGCTTCCGGTAGTTCTGTGTTTGAGACGAGATGGTTATTTCTTCTACTAGTTGGGAGGCTGTCATATTCAAGGAAAGACCCCCACTAAGGGGCTGACTACTAGCTCCAGCTCCGACGCTAGGCATGGTTGGGAGACTGTCCGACCGTCTATCAGGAGTAGGTGAGGTGGGGAGGCTCCCCGCCCAGCTGCTGACTCCTCCTAAACCGCTCGGGGTGAAGGAGACCTTAGGGGGACCTACCTGGTGAGGAGTACTGGTCACGTGCGCGTGACCGACATCCCTCCTCTGACTGCTGACATCATACTGTTGAGATGGGGGTGTAGATAGCAGGCTTGTAGTGGAACAATATCTACATCCCCAAAGAGTCCAGACATGGTGCAAAAGGAATAAAAGACTTTATTGCAAGAAATGCAGCTCAAGGCTGCTATTGTCACTCTTACAAGGATATACATCATAGCAGATTGTCGTGGGACAGACGGGTACATCTCAACAGTATGACGTCAGCAGTCAGAGGAGGGATGTCGGTCACGCGCTCGCGCATGCGCCTGGATGGGATGCCGAGATCTCCAGAGTGATGAACAACAACTGAAGACCGGATCGATCTGAAGGCGGGACTTCCGCCGGATATGACGTCATGGACGTCACGGACATGCGCGCGCATGCGCAATGCAAGCACCTATCAAGAAAATAAACCGGATTAATTTTGAATGACTGCACCTGGGGTATGGGCTATAAGTAGTGGACCTATTAGCATTAGTATTTATCTTCACTTGAGAAAGACCACGTGTGGTGGTTGAAACGTTGTGCCTCTTCTATTAAATCCTTTTGAAAATCTGTAGTGCCCTGGAACCTTCTTTGTTTATCTGCTTTGGAGTTTGTCACTGCCAGGAACTCCCCTGTTCCAGGAGCACCGGTCAATAGCAAGTATCTTTTGTATTATATTATGGTGTGCAGCATTATCCTTGCCTTTCATGTATATATATACACACACACACACACACACACACACACACACACACACACACACACACACACACACACACACACACACACACACATATATAAACACAAAAGAAGAAAAAGAAACCTCACAAAAAGCACTCAGACTAATATTGCAAAATAATAATACATTTATTGAATCAAAATATAAAGAAAAACAAAAACAGCTAACTGAAACCCTAACTACTGGACTCAAAGAGTATTGTTGGACAGAAAATTAAAGTATAAGTGGGACTAACTCTTATAACACAAAAATAAGGAGAAAGAAATAAACATAACCTCAATCTATAAAACCACTATGGGGACCAAGTACCCATAGTGATTAGCAACCGGCTGGTCATATAATGAGGAGATGGTATAAAACAATAAAGGCAAGTGCCCTAAACTCCAAAAGAAAATATGTGGTGTTTAACCCACCAGGAAAGATGTAATCATAACACAAATGTACCACTAAGCATGCTGAACCCATATGTAGGGCACTGTAATGAGATCTCCTTATAGCATAGAACTACAAATATAGCTCACATAAATAAAATAGAGAGACAGTAGAAATAATTCAGTGACCCAAACATAAACCCAAAATAAGATCACATACAGGAAACTGGTCATATACTTGAAAGATAGAAAACCAGTGCATTAACTGGTGAATGTTACAATGGCATGTAAGAGAACCAGAGAAAAAGTATACTCAGCTCCTGATGGTGCATAGATGGTCTGAGTTCAGGGCAGCTTAGAGCCCTGGACGGGGTCACCCCAGCTGGAGTGAATCACCAACATATAAAGAGAGTCCAATCCAAAAGTAGATATATATATATATATACACAGTATTCAACAAACCCAGTCGCCTGGTCACTTTGTGAGTGACATGAGCTGTTAAGTCTCCGATTTTAATTTATATCGGGTTGCCATTGCTGGGTTTGTGTTGTATATATACATTGTTAGTACTGAATTGGTCGCCTTCCTCCTGGCTAGATGGCGCTGTGGCGTGAACTTGGATTGTCTCCTTGAGTCTCCGGTTTACTGGTCAATCTCGCGAGACTCTCATGTAGTTCCGCCTACGTCATTTCCGGCTATGGACAGCGTCAATCAGGTAATTTTGTATTTAAGTCTACACTTTTCTATGAGGGGTTATATTCTTTGACAAAGGGCTTAGCCCGAAACACATCAGAGTGGGTTAGTTTTTCCTGTTTTTTGGATGTCTCACGCAGTCACTCAATAAATTAGATTTTATTATTGGTGTGCTGTTTTCTTCCGCGCTACAGCCCACCGCAGTGCTCCGCTTTTTCCTCGTTCAAGGTGTTTTCCCTGCTATCAATCTTCAATAAAGCTGGATGCATGCACCATATGAGCTCCTGTGTACCTACTTTGGATGTCTATTCAACTAAGCCTTCATCTCTATCTAAAGTGAGTTTCCTGTAGAGTTTTACTGCATTTGATAGAATGTATAGCCTATATACTCTAAGTGGCCTTATCTGAGTGTGGTGGTGAAAAGGGGGCACTTTACCTTCGGGTGGTTGTGCCTCCCCAGTACTCCATAAATCCCACTTTATGATTTAAGTCTGTCATGTTGGCGGTCACTATCATATGAGTCATAGGTTATTATATATACTTATTATCACTATCTCAGCTCATTATATTTGAGCAGCAATACAAGGATTACCACTATACTCCCAGGATCAAGATTAATTGCTCAGTTTCAAGGGGACATATAGGAATTTACATGATATGCCTGTGAACTGTTCCTGTTGCACCGACAATTGACTACATGTCTTTTTCCTTGCGTTTGTTTATATTCTGCCCTCCTTCCTTTGGCGGCTACTCGAGCGATGTCCCCCCTTCGGTCCCCGTGGTTTCGGGAGCAGGAGGTGGTAGTGGGGTTGCGACCGCCGGAGCAGGAGGTGATAGCGGGGGTGCACCCACCGGAGCGGGTAGTGCTAGTGGGGGTGCACTCGCCGAGCTGGTAGTGGGGGTGCGCCCGCTGAAGGGGGGGCAATGAATTTCCCTTGCGTCCCGGTGCACCCCTGCCTCCCATGGGTAAACCGTCTGGGTTGCGGGAGATGGGCGAAGGGGGGGGGGGGGGAGAGAGAGGGGAGCGGCGGTCGTGGCTGGCGGTGCGTGGCTGACCTCTATTTGTGCTTTCAATCCCTGTAGTGTGTGTGTGTGTGGGAGAGAATGTGAGAGTGGGAGAGAATGTGTGTGTGGGAGAGAGTAAATGTGTCAGTGTGTGGGAGAATGTGTGTGTGTGACACTAGAAGTACCCACCCAGTCAGTCACCCAGTCAGTCACCCACCCAGTCAGACAGTCACCCACACAGTCAGTTATCCAGTCAGTCAGTCACCCACCCAGTCAGTCCCCCACCCAGTCAGTCACCCACCCAGTCAGTCTCCATCTCTCGCACTTTGTCACTCTGTCACTCTGTCTCTCGCACTCTGTCAGTCTGTCGGGAATGAGGGTACCTAGACATTGAGGGACTGCGGATCAGGTAAGATCCCAGGCGGGATTTCAGCATTAGATATTGTGAAGCGGGGCATCCTGACACTGGTTAAAGGTTTAAGGAAACTAGTCATTCATATCTGGCTTTTTTTTTTCTAGATCCGACATTTATACACACACACGTAATTATGTAACAAGGACTAATTGTAGTAAAGTATAAATGTAATGCAATAAATAAACGTATGTCAAAAACAAATGTTGTTATTAGTTCTTACTAGGAATTTTCATAAGTGGGGTGGGGCTATGGGTGGGGCTAGGTGGCGAGTAGATTTTTTGTTTCGGCGAGTAGATTTTGGGGTGATTTGTCGACCACTGTGTATATACATTTATATAGTTTGAGAGATATAGCTGTGTCTATTTGTAACAAGCTGCGTGCTGTTACTCTGAGATGTGTTTCCGTGTAAAGTTTGTTGCACTGATGTATCATTGCAGCTAAGTGCAGGGTAAATACAGTGCTATTGTATATTCACTAGTATGATCATTTGCTCTATGTGATTTTTTACACTATATTTGTTATTGTGCTTAGTGTGACCAGAGGGGGTAACAAGGCTATACAGTAAAGGTCAAGCCCGATGTGGTTACCCCTGCTCCGTGTATAAGGTTCCAAGAGAGTTAGCTTTTGGGCCCAGTGACATTGTACCATTCCAATATACTTATATGCAAACGGGTGAACAAGGGGTTAACCCACCAGGCGCTCAAAAGTATAGCAATGACTGCTGCATATGGCTTAATACTTCTTAATATGGCTTAATGGCTTCAAGAAAAGTCACGGCTAACTCCAAATGTGTAAGTATCAACAGTGTTTTCAAACAACTGGCTCAGCTATGATAACTAGCAAGGTTGAGATAAAAAGACTCACGTTAGGGAGGAGTGTGTGATGCTGTTTCCAAGCGATCCTTGTGTGATCCGTCCAACCGCCAACCCTACTGTGAAAGCTCCGACACGGTGGGTGGTCACGTGACCGGCAGGGGACTGTGTAGTATCCGGAATAGCAGAAGCAGCAGCCTGGCGTGCTCGCGATGATAACAGGAAATACGCAGGTACTCCTCCAACAGGAGGCAAAGCCGAAGCACAGCCGCAGTAGAGATGAAAGAAGGCTGATGTCAAAAGAGTTTGACAAAGGCCTGCTGGGCTGAAACGCGTCAGAGGATCCGTCAGTACTACACTTTGTTGTAATAAAGCTTTTTAGTCACTACATCAGCCTTATTTCGTCTCTCTGCTTCGGTTTTGCCTCCTGTTGGAGGAGTTCCTGCATTCCAATATACTGTCTGTAATAAAAGTATTTTTTGTGTTTTTCCCTTTCCGTGCATGCAGTCAAGCAGGGATTGCTAGGGTATGAGTTTCAAGGGGGGGGGGAGTTGCAGAGGAACCATTGACAGAATGTGCCTAGAAGGTTGAGGTCCGGAGTTGTCGGTGCCCCTATAAATGAACACGGGAAACATGCTTGATTCTCGGATACATTTAGGCACATTGTCCTGGCAATACCTCCCCATGAAAATGCAAGCACGACTCACCACTAGGGTACCCTGCTTCAGCACAGCCCAGAAAGGAGAATGAGGCACAGGGATGACACTGTATTCCTGTAGCTGAGGGAATCCCTAGGTTAATGGGGCGACCTCTGCTAGTGCCAAGGTGACCCCCAACCAGTATAGGGTTTATGGGTGCCCCAAACATATATAAGGTTGAGGGGGGACACTGAGAGTCCCAACTGAGTCCAAGGGAAAGTGTGTGGGGAATAGGGCAGATAGAAATAAAATGACAACATTTTTCCTTTTCTATTTCCTTTCCACCAAGACTCAGAAGTGTATTAAAATATACTGTAATTAAATTTTTTTTTTTTTTTCGGAACCAATGTCCAAACAGGCTGTACGAGCTAACCCATAGGCCCCGGTAAGTCTGCTGGACATCGGAGTTCAAAACAGCCAGAAGATGACCAGACGTGTGAATAGCATTTGGTCAGCGGGAAAGGCGTAGTTCCAGGTCTGGAGATCTATGGCAGTCCTCTGGGATGCCACTTGTTCTGCCAGACTTGGCGGAGCCTGCCCAGCAGATGGCATTGAGATAGCCAGGGAGAGAGGTGGCAGGCTTGCGCATGTCTCTTGGCTGTTTCGGATTTCACGCTTACCCGGCTTTTCTAGCTGGCTTGGCTCTGGGGGGCTGCTTGGGAAAATTCCCACGCGTTGATTGGCTGTCCAGTTTTGTGAATGAAACTGGAAATACTATAAGAATCGATGAGCCAATCAGATTCTGAGTTCCCTGTAGTTAGAGCGCGGGTGGACTTTTCAAAGTTGCTTCTGTGTGAATAGCAGAGTAACCGGCTTCGATTTTGAGCCTGAAAAGCCTGCCAGCCAGAGACTAAGTTCAGGTTTTTGGGACCAAGTTCTCAGAAATGAACGTCGCAGTGGCGTATGGAATTTTATGCCGATTTGGGTTCCAGGAGATTCTGGGTTAAGTCCCGGTCAAGGTACAACTCTCCCATAGAGTTCCCTGCACCTAGGAAAGTCTAGTTTTTGACCCCAGCCCCAAAGTAAGTGAGTCTTTTTGTCTGTATTTTGTGTTCCATTGTGTGTAAGCAAATTCATTCAGAATAAATTACAATTTATTTCATTACCTTGCTTTGCTCAATGAATGATCCTGGTAAAAATAGAAGTTCCATGACAGGAAAAATGGAGCACAGCTGCAGCACACATTGGAGCTACTGTATACACCAAAAGCGTTTTGACAAACCCCACCGACATTGCAAATGCATTCAATGATTACTATGTGGGGTGTGCTACTAACATATTAGCAAAACGCAACCCAAACCACAAACCTGAATCTCATCCTGGGAGTACCCCTATAGCCCCACCCCCTCCCAACATTGACCACCATTTTCAATTTGGCCCAGTATCCGAAGAGGAGATTACACAAGCGTTTCTCAAATTAAAACTAAGCAGCCAATGTGGACCCGACTTACTACAATCTAGGATCAGAAACTTATGGTGTACCCCCGCTTCAGCTTGGATATATTACAAAGGGAGTGGTGCTGCAAGGGGCATGTAACTTGGTACACACAAATAGACAGACAGAGCCCCTGGTGGTAGCACTCTATTCCAAAATGATATGGTGATTGTTTAAAATAACTTTATTAATGACAATAACGTTAAAATATTGGGGTCTAAAACAAGGATTAAATATTCCAAGTGTGTGCGTCTCTATTGGATAGATGTGTCCAGAAGAGTGTACATAATTGGGTTAATGTCCAGTGTTTGGGTAGATCACTGGCCCTAGTGTTCCTCGTGTAGAGTGAATTGACTAGAGTACTATTGGATTGTCAGCAGTTAGGGCCACACATGCAGTGCCCCAGTAAAATATACTAGTTGGTGCTCTTAGGTATGGGACCTATGCTGTGCTATTGCGTGATGGCAGCTAAAGCATATTAAAGTTGTTGTATTAAACAAAACTTGGTCAAAGTGCACCTATTATATGTTTCCATCACCTCCCTATACAATAGATGGTATGCTGAATAGGGTGTATGGTGCTTGGTACATAAACATCTATGGCTGTTGATGTCTGAGGTAGCTGTGTACTAGTAATGATAAAACTTATACTGGTGTATAATATGGCACTGCTATAACTATGTTCTAGATAGATACCAAGTTAATAGCTGAGTAGTGTACCTTTTGGGGTTGTATATCGGTCAATTGACAGACCTGTCCCCATTTGGCACAGTGCTTTGCATGTGTGGTTGTATTCTGGCACTCTAGAGGTTAAATGCTGGTTTGGTTTGCCTATTGCTAAATCGTATTATACCCTATGAGCTGCTCGCTGTATCAGGGAATACCATTGTGGCTTCCTTACATAATAGATAATACAGTGTTGTGCCAGATGTAATGGTTGCCTTTATTTGTATGTGACTAGTGAGTCCATTGGGACCCTAATAGTCCTTTGATGTGCACTGGAGGCGCCACGCTGACTCTTTAAGTATCGTTGAGTCAGTGTATATGAACTCGAGCACCTCCGCGTGCACGTGGTCACGTGCTTGCCGACGCGCGCGTTTCGCGAATGCTTTCTCAAGGCTGAATAGTCAGTCTTGAGAAAGCATTCGCGAAACGCGCGCGTCGGCAAGCACGTGACCACGTGCACGCGGAGGTGCTCGAGTTCATATACACTGACTCAACGATACTTAAAGAGTCAGCGTGGCGCCTCCAGTGCACATCAAAGGACTATTAGGGTCCCAATGGACTCACTAGTCACATACAAATAAAGGCAACCATTACATCTGGCACACATCTATTATGTAAGGAAGCCACAATGCTATTCCCTGATACAGCGAGCAGCTCATAGGGTATAATACGATTTAGCAATAGGCAAACCAAACCAGCATTTAACCTCTAGAGTGCCAGAATACAACCACACATGCAAAGCACTGTGCCAAATGGGGACAGGTCTGTCAATTGACCGATATACAACCCCAAAAGGTACACTACTCAGCTATTAACTTGGTATCTATCTAGAACATAGTTATAGCAGTGCCATATTATACACCAGTATAAGTTTTATCATTACTAGTACACAGCTACCTCAGACATCAACAGCCATAGATGTTTATGTACCAAGCACCATACACCCTATTCAACATACCATCTATTGTATAGGGAGGTGACGGAAACATATAATAGGTGCACTTTGACCAAGTTTTGTTTAATACAACAACTTTAATATGCTTTAGCTGCCATCACGCAATAGCACAGCATAGGTCCCATACCTAAGAGCACCAACTAGTATATTTTACTGGGGCACTGCATGTGTGGCCCTAACTGCTGACAATCCAATAGTACTCTAGTCAATTCACTCTACACGAGGAACACTAGGGCCAGTGATCTACCCAAACACTGGACATTAACCCAATTATGTACACTCTTCTGGACACATCTATCCAATAGAGACGCACACACTTGGAATATTTAATCCTTGTTTTAGACCCCAATATTTTAATGTTATTGTCATTAATAAAGTTATTTTAAACAATCACCATATCATTTTGGAATAGAGTGCTACCACCAGGGGCTCTGTCTGTCTATTTGTGTGTACAATCTAGGATCCTAAGACTTTGTGCCCCAGCAATTGCCAAACAATTGCTTCCATAGTCAACTCTATCCTGTCTGCTGGCCATATCCCTAAGACCTGGAAAGCTGCCAGAGTTGTCCCAATCTTCAAAAGTGGGGACAAAAACACTGTCTCAAACTACAGACCAATCTCCCTTCTCCCTATCCTATCCAAAGTCATGGAAAAATGTGTCCACTCCCAATTAAGCGATTACTATAACAAGACAAATTTCCCTAGCCAATTCCAATCTGGCTTTCGCCCCAAACACTCTACCGTAACTACCCTGCTAAAAGTTTGCAATGAAATCCAGTGTGGAAGGAACAGGGTCAACTCAATGGTGCAGTATTCCTAGATTTTGCAAAGGCTTTTGATACTGTTGATCATACTATCCTGCTCAACAAACTCCAGAGCTCTGGAATAGGGAAGCATGCTTTAAACTGGTTTCAGTCCTACCTATCAGGTAGATCCCAACATGTGTCCATCTCTGGCTTTAACTCTAACCCCCTGGATATCACCTGTGGAATCCCGCAAGGCTCTGTTCTGGGGCCCCTACTCTTCTCAGTGTTCATCAATGATCTTCCACAGCTTGTCAGGAAGCCTCAATACACATTTATGCAGATGACACAATCCTATATGCACACAGCCATAGCCTCTCTGACCTTCAACACATACTTCAGTCTGATTTTTTGAGACTCGAAAACTGGATTTCCCAAAACAAACTGTTTTTAAACACTGACAAGACTGCAATGGTGTTTGGGACCAAGACTAAATTTTTAAAGCTTCCAGCGACTGAGCTCCAGATTAGAACCAACACTAACAACACCTTAACTCCTGTTACTAGTTTTAAATAACTGGGCATATGGTTTGACTCCCACTTAACATTCAGGATGCACATTGATACCCTGACAACCAAGACCTATGCCAAACTAGGGGTACTTTACAGGAACAAATCCTCCCTAAGTCTCCTGGTCAGAAAATGTATCGCACAGCAGATGCTAATGCCAATTATTGACTATGGAGACAAAGTATATGGCTCGGCACCTCAAACCCACCTTAGAAAACTTGACACCCTCCAATGCAACTATAACACACATCACTGCGAAATGCTCAAAGAACTAGATTGGTCATCACTCAAATCTAGGCGCAAAGTTCACCTTTCCTTTCTTGCCTTCAAATTCTTTATGGGCAAGCTACCCAGCTACCTGAACAAGCTCCTCACCCCTACCACATGCAGCAGCTATCACCTGAGATCAGACTCCAAAAGACTGTTCATGGTCCCAAGACTCAACAAAGTATCCGGCCGCTCCTCCTTCTCTTACCGTGCACCCCAAAACTGGAACAACCTACCAGAGACTCTTACATCCACCACCAGTCTAAGTTCTTTCAAATCTAAGGCTGTCACACATTTTAATCTGGTCTGTAACTGTTTTATACGCCCATAATATAAATTATCTTTAACTGTGCATGCAATGTCTTGTATATAATGTATACCCTGCTCATTATGTAACTGTATTTGTAAACATGTATTATTTGTCTTAACTCTGTGCCCAGGACATACTTGAAAACGAGAGGTAACTCTCAATGTATGCGTTTTTTTTGCTTTTCGCCAAGTTTTCGGCCCTTACTGAATCGGGATATGCATTTTTGGCGCAAAACGGGCGAAAAGTGACTTTGCGCCGCTTACTGCATGAGGCCTTATGTCAGAAACCCTATGTCTGCATTAAGTCCACTTGTTTTGGTGTCAAAGAGTCTTATCATTCTGAGCTCAAATGTATTCCGTTCTTGGGTGCGTTTTAACATTCCATTGAGGATTTTGATTTTTAAATCATTTATGGAATGATCTGGTAGTGAGAAAGGATGTCCCACTGGAGATCAGTATCTTCTGTCTTCGTGGTGGAGTATAGAGTTCTATGCATATTCATTCTTCCTTGAAGTTTTTGGCTGGTTTCACCAATGTAGCATCCTTGGTCACATTTGTTGCACTGAATCATATACACCACGTTCCTGGATGTGCAGCTGTATGATCCTTTAACATTGAGTGTTCTATTTTTGTGACTTGCTGTGGGATCTTGGCATATATGTTTGCAGAGTTTGCAACATGTTGTTGCACGGTTTTGTGCCATTATCAGTGTCTTTAAGTTCGTTGTGAAGTTTTTGTTGACTAATTTCTGT